>NC_091989.1:69616817-69674317 GCF_044704955.1 Pristiophorus japonicus | reverse complement strand
TGTGCAGGGAGACAGTCGATCGGTCGCGACCTTATCCAGGGGTTCGAGGGATTCTCTGCGAACTGGAGCCGGTTCTCTGCGAACTGGAGCCAGTTTCCAGCATCCTGGAACGAGTTCCCGCAGAATTTCTCCAACTGGTCTTCTGAGCAGTCACTGATTGCAAGATGGACCTTGGAGGCTATTCGGCAGCAGACAGCCACAATAAATGCCCTATGGCAAGCGTTGATGGCTGGACACGGCGCTGCACCCCAAGGTGTCGTGTCGGCTCGCAGCGAGACTCCTACCATGCAAGCGAGTACGGAGGGCACAGTTCCTCCGGATTAGGAAGTAGAGCCTCAGGCTTCCGCTTCCTCTCCGTCACCTCCACCACGGCAGGAAGTCTTGACATTCCACTCTGCACAACGTCTTGGTGTCGGTCTGCGTAGACCAAAACGGGCGGGTGGGATGCGAACATGGGGTGGGACAGGATCTGGAGGGAAACGTGGCCGCAGGTAGGGAGGGGGGGGGGGGGGGGGGGGGAAGTCCTTTTCTATGTCGTTCACTTGTTTTAAAATGTTCACTTGCTGTTATACTCGTTCTTGTTACTGTAATTGTTCGTGTTATTGCCACTAAATTAGCCAATATTATTCACTAGTTAAATGTTCACTTGTTAATTACTTAACTGTTCACTTTCCATTCTCTCTTAAATGGTCACTTGTTGTCATGATTGAAATGGCCACTTGTTATCATTACTTAAATGGCCACTTGTTCTGTAAATTTCTTCTTGTAACGGTTTGGGGATTTTGAGGGAAGGGTGGGTTGATGCGGGGTGTGGGGGGTTGGAGGGTGGGTGTTGTTCATTAGTTGTTTAAAAAATTGTGTGTCTGTTAATAAAAAAAATATTTTTCTAAAACTTTTGTACCTTCTCTCTTATTTACATAAATTTTACAATGTACAGTTTCTCATGCTGAACTGTTTGTTTATTCAGTTTAACCACGCAAATGAAACTTTTGATTAACCGTAACTGTAATTGAACGTTTGAATAACAACAATGGGTCATGCGAAGCATTCATTAATAAGCTGCTGACGCAAAAGCTTAGCGGCCGTGTAACTGCCACTGGCTACCTGTCTTCGGGAAAGGTGAGGTGGTACCGGTGCTAGATCACCAGGCTGATTAAACTCCCCTATGTCCTCACCCGCATCCTCTCCCGCCTGTTCCTCCTCTTCATCCTCACCGGCTGCCTCTTCTGTCTCATCTCCTTCTGGAGGTGGACCGGCAGCATGATCTGGCATTATCTGTCCTCTCTTTATAGCTAGGTTATGTAGCATGCAACACACAACAATAAACTCTGCGAACTGATCAGGGTGGTACTGCAGGCTGCCTCCGGAATGATCCAGGCATCTGAATCGCTGCTTTAGAACTCCAATTGTCTTTTCAACGATGTTGCGAGTCGCTATGTGACTTTCATTATATCGTTTCTGTGCTTCAGTGACAGGATTACGCAGAGGGGTCATGAGCCAACTGGCAAGGCCATATCCTTTATCCCCCAGCATCCAACTGTGACCTTCTGGCTGATTGGCAAACAGGTCAGGGATAGCACTTTCACGTAAGATGTGCGCATCATGGATGCTGCCAGGAAATGTAGCATTTACGGCCGTAATTGTTTGATTGTGGTCGACAACAAGCTGCTCATTTAGGGAGTGGACCCCCTTTCTGTTACGAAACACCTCTGCGTTCTTTAAGGGTGCTTTCAGGGCAATGTGCATGCAGTCTATTGCTCCCTGCACCTTGGGGAAGTCTGCTATCCTTGAGAAACCCAAAGCCCTCTCGGTCTGTGCCTCCCTGATCATTGGGAAGCTTATGAAGTCCATCCTGCGAGCGTAAAGGGCTTCAGTCACCTGTCAAATGCAGCAGTGTGTGGCGTGCTGAGAGATATGGCAGATGTCGCCAGCTGAAGCCTGAAAAGATCCCGATGTGTAAAAGGCTAGGGCAGCAGTAACCTTCACCTCAATGGACAGTGCGGTTCTGATGGTGCTGGAAGGCTTCAGATCATCCTTGACGAGTTGACATATCTCATCGATGACCTCCTTCCGGAATCGTAGCCTCCTAAGACAAGCATTTTCAGACAAGTTCAGGTAGGATTGCTTCTCCAAGTACCTTCGTTGGCTATACGGTCTCCTCCTCTGTCTTCGTCTCAGTCTACGCATTACTGTGCCACCTCTTCGATTGATTTTTTCAGTAACAAGTGTGTGAGCAGTTGCAATTAAAGGCAGGGAAAGCATAGGCTCAATAATCACTATCAATAATTACTTTCACTAATTTTAATAATCTCTCTAATCGCTGTAGTCTGCCCTCTCTGTACCAGCCAGTTTGATCGGCCCCAACAATATCATTAAATAACTTCACTATGTAAAAGCTATTTACTAAATTATTCCAATAAATGAGATCTATTTAGCATAAAAAAGTTGATAATACCTATTTATATTCCCTGTCCAAAATTTGAGTACAATTGTCGTCAATTTTCCTCTCTAAATAACTCAGAACTAATTCTCCACCCTTCCTCTGAAGTTAAAAATGGTGTCCGTAGTGCCCATTTCCCTCTGTAAGGCCCTGAAAAAGCAACTATTTTTGAGCACTCTTTTGGGCCTTGCATCAGCCCAGCAATGTGCATGCTAGGTGTCGAAACTTGGGATGGGCCTTGCGTGGGCGATCATCTCGGCAATCAAAGTGGAAACTTAGGGGCCTGTTTTTCCGACGATATTTTGGGCCTAGTTTCCACTTTTTGCTCAAAATGGGCGATAGAGGTCCGTTTTGGGCGATATGAAGTGGAAAGTCTAGCCCAGTGTTTTTGGAAGGTTGCGGGGCTGGAGGAGCTTACAGAGATAGGGAAGGGCAAGGCGAGAGAGGGATTTGAACACGTGGATAAGAATTTTAAGATGGAGGCACTGATGTACAGGGAGCCACTGTATGTTAGCTGGGGTGAACAGGAGAGTTGGGATATGGGCAGAGTTTTGGATGAGCTCAAGTTGAAGGAGGGTGGAAGATAGACGGCCAGCCAGGAGAATAGTAGAGTCCGCTACCATAGCCAACTGTGGCAGATACACAATAGCACAGATAATGGTTTTGTCACAGGTTACCACTTGAGAGGTAGCTATGCTAACAGAGACTTTAGAATATTGCAAGGTGCAATATTATGAGAGACTGGAGCTATTTTGCAGTTGAATGTTCACCTTGCATTGCTTCGACATTAGTGTGCGAGTGCAAATTACCGGACACACAAACGGGCAGAGGAATGATAATGATCCCCAAGATTACAAGGTAAATATGGATGTGGAAGGCCACCCACCCAGAAAGACCCTACAATCTTCCGATTGCCTCATCCAACTGTTTAAATAATTCTAGGACTTCCATCTCCAAAACTGCTGTCAGAAATCCATTCCAGGAGTCGATTTCTCTTTGTTGGTAGCATTTGCTGACATCAGTGCTGCATGGGCCATGTACTAGTTTAGACAGGTGATTTTTGCCCTACTACAGTTCGAACTGCGATGTCATTTGACTAATCACAAATCGCCCTGGATTCGAAAGGGGATTTTGAGTACTGGTTGCATAGTGGTTATGTCACCGGACTAGTATGGCTCCTGTATGGCTCAGAGACATGGACCATGTACAGTAGACACCAAGTTGCTGGAGAAATACCATCAACAATGTCTCCACAAGATCCTACAAATCCCCTGGGAGGACAGGCGCACCAACAACAGCGTCCTCATTCAGGCTAACATCCCCAGCGTTGAAGCACTGACCACACTTGATCAGCTCCACTGGGCAGGCCACATAGTCCACATGTCAGACACGAGACTCCCTAAACAAGCGCTCTACTTGGAGCTCCTTCACGGCAAATGAGCCAAAAGGTGGGCAGCGGAAACGTTACAAGTACACCTTCAAAGCCTCCCTGATAAAGTGCGACATCCCCACTGACACCTGGGAGTCCCTGGCCAAAGACCACCCTATGTGGAGGAAGTGCATCCGAAGGGGCGCTGAGCACCTCGAGTCTCATCATCAAGAACATACAGAAATCAAGTGCAGGCAGTGGAAAGAGCGTGCGGCAAAACTGTCCCACCCACCCTTTCCTCAACGACTATCTGTCCCACCTGTGGCAGAGTCTGTGGCTCTCGAATTGGACTGTTCAGCCACCTAAGGACTCACTTCAGGAGTGGAAGCAAGTCTTCCTCGATTCCGAGGGACTGCCAATGATGATGATAGAGTAATCCAGAGACCTGGACGAATGATCCAGAGACAAGAGTTCAAATCCCACCAGGGCAGCTGGGAAATTTAAATGGAAAGGTAACGCTAGTGTCAGTAAATGTGACCATGAAACAATCGGATTGTTGTAAAAACCCATCTGGTTCACTGCTGTCCTATAGTGAAGGAAAGCTGCCGTCCTTACCCCGTCTGGCCTATGTGTGACTCCAGGGCCCTTCTCAAGGGCAATTCCACCATCTACAAGGCACAAGTCAGGAATGTGATGGAATACTCTCCACTTGCCTGGATGAGTGCAGCTCCAACAACACTAAAGAAGCTCGACATCTTCCAGGACAAAGCAACCTGCTAGATTGGCACTACCATAAACATTCACTCCCTCCACCACCGGTGCACCGTAGCCGCAGTGCGTACCATCTACAAGATGCACTGCAGCAACTTGCCAAGGCTTCTTCGGCAGCACCTCCCAAACCCGCAACCTCTACCACCTAGGACAATGGCAGCAAGTACATGGGAACACCACCACTTCCACTTTCCCCTCCAAGTCACACACCATCATGACTTGGAAATATATCGACGTTCCTTCATTGTCGCTGGGTCAAAATCTTGGAACTCCCTCCCAAACAGCACTGTGGGAGTACCTTCACCACACGGACTGCAGTGGTTCAAGGCGGCGGCTCACCACAACCTTCTCAAGGGCAATTAGGGATGGGCAATAAATGCTGGCCTTGCCAGGGACGCCCACATCCGAATGAATGAATAAAAGAAAAGAAACCCCAATTATTTGACTCGAAGAGAGTTTTTGCAATTTGTGAAAAAATATCTTACAGCAACAATTGAAAAGCTCCTTCAAGAAGTGATTGTGTAAATACACAGACATGGCATTGGGCCATACAGGAGGAGGTTGCAGGTTTGATCTCTGCTTATGCCAAGCAGACTAGTCTCGTATGATGGGAGCAACGAGTTAGCTTCAGTGTTCAGTGAGGGGATCTGAACCGGGATTCCTGGTCCCAACTGTTACTGAATGACCACGGCAGCAGATGTGTGTACAGAGGTCAGTTGAGGACAAGTCTTGACAGGCTGGCCCATTTTTTTTTTTTTAATTCTGAGTGTGTTCAATAGGGTAGATGTATAGATGTGTCCATTTGAGTGTGTGTCCAAATCTGGGAGCCATAAATTTAAAATAGTCACCAATAAATCCGATAAGGAACTCAGGAGAAAATTCAGAGCATGAGATTGTGGAACTCACTAGGGAAAGGTCG
Organism: Pristiophorus japonicus; assembly: GCF_044704955.1. Lineage (NCBI taxonomy): Eukaryota > Metazoa > Chordata > Chondrichthyes > Pristiophoridae > Pristiophorus > Pristiophorus japonicus. Next base: position 69,668,818 of record NC_091989.1, on the reverse strand, counting down.
GGTGCAGGGGAAGCAAAGAACAGTTTGTCACTGGCTCGGGACTTGCTTATAAACTGTTAAATCTCCAACTCCTTCAAGTTCTGACGAAAGGTCATCGACCTGAAACGTTAACTTTCTCTCCACAGACGCTGCCTGACCCGCTGAGTGCTTCCAGCATTTTCTGGGTTTAATTCAGATTCCCAGCACCCGCAGTATTTGGCTTCAGTGTTACTGTGCAGGCTCCCACACAGTATGGCCATGCTCGCTATAAGACTATACCTCAGATAAAGTCACCACCTTCAAGACAGGAGAGTGAAGGCGCGACAAGCGAAATGTTGTCGTGTACAAAGAATAATTCACGACCACCAATGCAAAGATGTCACAGTAGTTTCCCGAATTCATAGGTTGTCAAACTTGAACCACAGCTTATCACAAGTATATTTATTGTCTTCACAGTATTTAACTTCACTCTGGAACATCTTGCAGCACATACCACACTGGGAGGAACTGGGTTACCTGTGTGTGTGACTACAAACAGCACTACCATTACCTGAGGTGTTCTCCAGTTATATGTTTCCCAAAAAGCATTATCGAAAATGCCCGTCACTCAAGCAGCCCTGCCAGAAACAGTTGAACAACAACTTATATTTATATAGCGCCTTTAACGTAGTGAAACGTCCCAAGGCGCTTCATAGGAGTATTATGAGACAAAACATTTGACACCGAGCCGCATACGGAGAAATTAGGGCAGGTTGGTCAGAGATATGTTTTAAGGAACGTCTTAAAGGAGGAGAAAGAGGTAGAGAGGCGGAGAGGTTTAGGCAGGGAGTTCCAGAGCTTGGGGCCTAGGCAACAGAAGGCACGGCCACCGATGGTTGAGCGATTATAATCAGGGATGCTCAAGAGGACAGAATTAGAGGAGCGCAGACATCTGGGGGGGGGGGGGGGGGGGGAAGGTTGTAGGGCTGGAGGAGATTACAAAGAAAGGGAGGGGCGAGGCCATGGAGGGATTTAGAAACAAGGATGAGAATTTTGAAACCAAGGCATTCGTCTCATTTGCTCTGTGGGACCCTACTGTGACACCATCTTCCTCGTCCACAGCCTCAACCAGTGAGACGGACAAGAAGCAGCACGTTATAACTCCAAGTCTCACACCATTCTGACTCAGACACTGGTTACCATTCCTTCATCGCTGGTGGGTCAACGACCTGCAATTCTCTACCCAGCACCTTCACAAGGATTGCAGTTATTCAAGAAGGTCCACCATCACTTTCTGGTGGGCCGTCCCTCGTTGCCCTGAAGTGGTGATGATTGGACTTCTCTCGACCAGTACTGCACACACCACTGGAACAGAAAATAAATTGTCTGCCATGTTTTCCTATAAATAGACAATGACTACGCTTGAATTTATTCGATGTGAAGTGCTTTGGAGCATTCGGAGCATGTGATAAGATACCATATAAATGAATGTCCTTTCTTGGAGTCCAAAATATTTAACAACATTTTAATTTTGGGTGATGGAGAATCTGAGGCCCAGTATGTTGTAGCAGATAGATTGGGAACTTCCAGCCTGGAGAATCCAGGCAGTAAGCTTTGCCTCCTAGGAAATAAAGTTTCAGAGCAACATTCTAGTACCAGTGTGGATCAGTTGGTAGCCTCAGAAGGTTGTGAACTCAAGTCCCACTTCACGACTTGAGCACATAATCTAGGCCGACACTCCACTGCAGTACTGAGGGAGTGTTGCACTGCCGAAGGTAACTCCTTCGGATGAGATGTTAAACCGAGGCCCTATCTGCACCATCAGGTTGATGTAAAAGATCCCAGGTCACTATTGAAGAGAAGCGGAGCTTTCCTGGCCAATATTTATTGCTCAACCAACACCGATATATATATTTCCTGATCATTTCTCATTGTTGTTTATGGGATCGATGTGTAGAAAATGGCTGCCACATCTGAAAGTAATTTAGCTGTAAAGCATTTTGGGATAGCCCATAGTTGTGAAAGGTGCTATATAAATGCACACTCTGTTTTACAGTTGTTGCACAGTACTGATATTAAAATTTGCCTAATAATGCCCAAAGTCCTTGGACTCGGGCTTGAACCTACAATGTGCTGACAGAGGAGAGAGTGCTACCCATTGGGCCACAGCTGACGCTATGGATCAAGGCTGTAATTTCTGCCTTCTTCACAGCGCCAAACTGGACTGCACCAATCAGGTGGAACATAGAAACATAGAAACATAGAAAATAGGTGCAGGAGTAGGCCATTCGGCCCTTCTAGCCTGCACCGCCATTCAATGAGTTCATGGCTGAACATTCAACTTCAGTACCCCATTCCTGCTTTCTCGCCATACCCCTTGATCCCCCGAGTAGTAAGGACCTCATCTAACTCCTTTTTGAATATATTTAGTGAATTGGCCTCAACAACTTTCTGTGGTAGAGAATTCCACAGGTTCACCACTCTCTGGCTGAAGAAGTTCCTCCGCATCTCGGTCCTAAATGGCTTACCCCTTATCCTTAGACTGACCTCTGGTTCTGGACTTACCCAACATTGGGAACATTCTTCCTGCATCTAACCTGTCTAACCCCGTCAGAATTTTAAACGTTTCTATGAGGTCCCCTCTCATTCTTCTGAACTCCAGTGAATACAAGCCCAGTTGATCCAGTCTTTCTTGATAGGTCAGTCCCGCCATCCCGGGAATCAGTCTGGTGAACCTTCGCTGCACTCCCTCAATAGCAAGAATGTCCTTCCTCAGGTTAGGAGACCAAAACTGTACACAATACTCCAGGTGTGGCCTCACCAATGCCCTGTACAACTGTAGCAACACCTCCCTGCCCCTGTACTCAAATCCCCTTGCTATGAAGGCCAACATGCCATTTGCTTTCTTAACCGCCTGCTGCACCTGCATGCCAACCTTCAATGACTGATGTACCATGACACCCAGGTCTCTTTGCATCTCCCCTTTTCCTAATCTGTCACCATTCAGATAATAGTCTGTCTCTCTGTTTTTACCACCAAAGTGGATAACCTCACATTTATCCACATTATACTTCATCTGCCATGCATTTGCCCACTCACCTAACCTATCCAAGTCGCTCTGCAGCCTCACAGCATCCTCCTCGCAGCTCACACTGCCACCCAACTTAGTGTCATCCGCAAATTTGGAGATACTACATTTAATCCCCTCATCTAAATCATTAATGTACAGTGTAAATAGCTGGGGCCCCAGCACAGAACCTTGCGGTACCCCACTAGTCACTGCCTGCCATTCTGAAAAGTACCCATTTACTCCTACTCTTTGCTTCCTGTCTGACAACCAGTTCTCAATCCATGTCAGTACACTACCCCCAATCCCATGTGCTCTAACTTTGCACATCAATCTCTTGTGTGGGACCTTGTCGAACGCCTTCTGAAAGTCCAAATATACCACATCAACTGGTTCTCCCTTATCCACTCTACTGGAAACATCCTCAAAAAATTCCAGAAGATTTGTCAAGCATGATTTCCCTTTCACAAATCCATGCTGACTTGGACCTATCATGTCACCTCTTTCCAAATGCACTGCTATGACATCCTTAATAATTGATTCCATCATTTTACCCACTACCGATGTCAGGCTGACCGGTCTATAATTCCCTGTTTTCTCTCTCCTTTTTTAAAAAGTGGGGTTACATTGGCTACCCTCCACTCCATAGGAACTGATCCAGAGTCAATGGAATGTTGGAAAATGACTGTCAACGCATCCACTATTTCCAAGGCCACCTCCTTAAGTACTCTGGGATGCAGTCCATCAGGCCCTGGGGATTTATCGGCCTTCAATCCCATCAATTTCCCCAACACAATTTCCCGGCTAATAAGGATTTCCCTCAGTTCCTCCTCCTTACTAGACCCCCCGACCCCTTTTATAACCGGAAGGTTGTTCGTGTCCTCCTTCGTGAATACCGAACCAAAGTACTTGTTCAATTGGTCCGCCATTTCTTTGTTCCCCGTTATGACTTCCCCTGATTCTGACTGCAGGGGACCTACGTTTGTCTTTACTAACCTTTTTCTCTTTACATATCTATAGAAACATTTGCAATCCGTCTTAATGTTCCCTGCAAGCTTCTTCTCATACTCCATTTTCCCTGCCCTAAATCAAACCATTTGTCCTCCTCTGCCGAGTTCTAAATTTCTCCCAGTCCCCAGGTTCGCTGCTATTTCTGGCCAATTTGTATGCCACTTCCTTGGCTTTAATACTATCCCTGATTTCCCTTGATAGCCACGGTTGAGCCACCTTCCCTTTTTTATTTTTATGCCAGACAGGAATGTACAATTGTTGTAGTTCATCCATGCGGTCTCTAAATGTCTGCCATTGCCCATCCACAGTCAACCCCTTAAGTATCATTTGCCAATCCATCCCAGCCAATTCACGCCTCATACCTTCAAAGTTAGCCTTCTTTAAGTTCTGGACCATGGTCTCTGAATTAACTGTTTCATTCTCCATCCCAATGCAGAATTCCACCATATTATGGTCACTCTTCCCCAAGGGGCCTCGCACAACGAGATTGTTAATTAATCCTCTCTCATTACATAACACCCAGTCTAAGATGGCCTCCCCCCTAGTTGGTTCCTCGACATATTGGTCTAAAAAACCATCCCTTATGCACTCCAGAAAATCCTCCTCCACCGCATTGCTTCCAGTTTGGTTAGCCCAATCTATGTGCATATTAAAGTCACCCATTATAACTGCTGCACCTTTATTGCACGCACCCTTAATTTCATGTTTGATGCCCTCCCCAACATCACTACTACTGTTTAGAGGTCTGTACACAACTCCCACTAACGTTTTTTGCCCTTTGGTGTTCTGCAGCTCTACCCATATAGATTCCACATCATCCAAGCTAATGTCCTTCCTAACTATTGCCTTAATCTCCTCCTTAACCAGCAATGCTACACCACCTCCTTTTCCTTTTATTCTATCCTTCCTGAATGTTGAATACCCCTGGATGTTGAGTTCCCAGCCCTGATCATCCTGGAGCCACGTCTCCGTAATCCCAATCACATCATATTTGTTAACATCTATTTGCACAGTTAATTCATCCACCTTATTGCGGATACTCCTTGCATTAAGACACAAAGCCTTTAGGCTTGTTTTTTTAACACCCTCTGTCCTTTTAGAATTTTGCTGTACAATGGCCCTTTTTGTTCTTTGCCTTGGGTTTCTCTGCCCTCCACTTTTCCTCATCTCCTTTCTGTCTTTTGTTTTTGCCTCCTTTTTGTTTCCCTCTATCTCCCTGCATTGGTTCCCATCCCCCTGCCAAATTAGTTTAACTCCTCCCCAACAGCACTAGCAAACACTCCCCCGAGGACATTGGTTCCGATTCTGTCCAGGTGCAGACCGTCCGGATTGTACTGGTCCCACCTCCCCCAGAACCGGTTCCAATGCCCCAGGAATTTGAATCCCTCCCTGCTGCACCATTGCTCAAGTCACGTATTCATCTGAGCTATCCTGCGATTCCTACTCTGACTAGCACGTGGCACTGGTAGCAATCCCGAGATTACTACTTTTGTGGTCCTACTTTTTAATTTAGCTCCTAGCTCCTTAAATTCATTTCGTAGGAACTCATCCCTTTTTTTACCTATGTCATTGGTACCAACGTGCACCACGACAACTGGCTGTTCTCCCTCCCTTTTTAGAATGTCCTGCACCTGCTCCGAGACATCCTTGACCCTTGCACCAGGGAGGCAACATACCATCCTGGAGTCTCGGTTGCGGCCGCAGAAACGCCTATCTATTCCCCTTACAATTGAATCCCCTATCACTATCGCTCGCCCACTCTTTTTCCTGCCCTCCTGTGCAACAGAGCCAGCCACGGTGCCATGAACTTGGCTGCTGCTGCCCGCTCCTGATGAGTCATCCCCCTCAACAGCACTCAAAGCAGTGTATCTGTTTTGCAGTGGGATGACCACAGGGGACCCCTGCACTACCTTCCTTGCACTACTCTTCCTGCTGGTCTTCCATTCCCTCGCTGGCTGTGGACCCTTCTCCTGCGGTAAGACCAACTCGCTACACGTGATACTCACGTCATTCTCAGCATCGTGGATGCTCCAGAGTGAATCCACCTTCAGCTCCAACTCCGCAACGCGGACCGTCAGTAGCCGGAGGTGGACACACTTCCCGCACATGTAGCCGTCAGGGACACTGGTATTGTCCCCGTGTTCCCACATGGTACAGGAGGAGCATATCACATGACCGAGCTGTCCTGCCATGACTTAACCCTTAGATACACTTAAATTGCCAACAACAATGTTAAAAGTTACTGACTAATAAAGAAAAAGAAAAACTACTCACCAATCAGCAGCCAATCATTTACCACGTTGGCTGTGACATCACCTTTTGATTTCTTTCTACTTCTTTTTTGACTTCTCTCAGCTGTAGCTGCACAAGTCATGCCTCTCTCAACGCTCCCCGGACTGCTGAGCCTTTTATAGGCCGCTGCCTCTCTCGACTCCCGCCTCTCTCGACGCTCCCCGGACTGCTGAGCCTTTTATAGGCCGCTGCCTCTCTCGACTCCCGCCTCTCTCGACGCTCCCCGGACGGCTGAGCCTTTTATAGGCCGCTGCCTCTCTCGACTCCCGCCTCTCTCGACGCTCCCCGGACTGCTGAGCCTTTTATAGGCCGCTGCCTCTCTCGACTCCCGCCTCTCTCGACGCTCCCCGGACTGCTGAGCCTTTTATAGGCCGCTGCCTCTCTCGACTCCCGCCTCTGTCGACGCTCCCCGGACTGCTGAGCCTTTTATAGGCCGCTGCCTCTCTCGACTCCCGCCTCTCTCGACTCTCCCCGGACGGCTGAGCCTTTTATAGGCCGCTGCCTCTCTCGACTCCCGCCTCTGTCGACGCTCCCCGGACTGCTGAGCCTTTTATAGGCCGCTGCCTCTCTCGACTCCCGCCTCTCTTATAAAAGCAGGGAAGTCCTGCTACAACTGTTGGTAAGACCACACCTGGAGTACTGCGTACAGTTTTGGTCTCCTTATTTAAGGAAAGATTATACTTGCATTGGAGGCAGTTCAGAGAAGGTTCACTAGGTTGACTCCTGAGATGAAGGGGTTGTCTTATGAAGAAAGGTTGAGCAGGTTGGGTCTATATTCATTGGAGTTTAGAAGAAGAGGAGATGATCTTACTGAAACGTACAAGATACTGAGGGAGCTCGACAAGGTAGATGCAGAGAGGATGTTTCCCCTCGTGGGAGAATCTGAAACTAGGGGGTATAGTTTCAGAATAAGGGGTCACCCATTTAAAACAGAAATGGAGGAGGAATTTCTTCTCTGAGGGTCATACATCTATGGAATTCTCTGCCCCAAAGAGCTGTGAAGGCTGGGTCTTTGAATATATTTAAGGTGGAGATAGACAGATTTTGAATGATAAGGGAGTGAAGGGTTATGGGGAGTGGGCAGGGAAGTGAAGCTGAGCCCAAGATCAAATCAGCCATGATCTTATTAAATGGCAGCGCAGGCTCGAGGGGCCATGTGGCCTACTCTATTTCTTATGTTCTTACCATCTGTCTTGTGATCATTTTGAATTGCACAGCTGCCTGCTCTGGCCCAGATCCCTGCAGCAACATCAGCACCTCCTTGTCCAGTGACATATCGAAGGCTGTCGTGTTACAGTGCGAGGCCCTTGACCATTCGTAACTATTCATCTTTAAAAGAAGAAGAAAAGCATGCACAAAACACAAAGAACGTTTGGGCTGTTATTTCAAAACAGTATTCCTAAAATAACGTGACACGAGGATTCAAAAAAATATGCTCCTCCTATTTTCCTGCAGTAGAACACCCAAACTCATCAGGTGGGCAGCGAAAACCAAATGCAAAAGTTATTTTAAGGGCACCTCACAGATTTGCACTCTGACCCCAACACGTTGAATTTAGCACAACTTACGATATCAAAGTTTTAAAAGTGTCTGCAAACTGAACTAGTCAACTGAAAATGACTCTGGTTTATGGGCTCAATTTTCCCCAGTTGTCTGCGCCTTTTTTTGGCATAAATTAAAATATCCAAGTTTCCCCAAAGTTTGCGCGTCAGCGTAACTCACGTTAGTTACGATTATTTTGCGTAACCTGACGTCAGTGCCAGTTTTTCACATTTATGCAAGTTTGACAAACTTACATTTTTCCCAGGACACCATGTGTGACCACTCCCAAAAATCCTTCTGGGCACTTAAGAAAAACCAGCGCACAATAGAAAATTGTCACAGGAAGACGCCGTTGTTTTTAGGCGAAGTTTTGGAGGGAGTCAATAAAGCAAAGAATATACATCATGAAGCTTAATTTTTTCCAAAGTCAAAAGGGAGAAAATGGAAGTCTAATGCAATTCTTTAATTTTTTTTCAAAGTACCACACCACCACTGAATGTCTCCTCACCGGGCTCGAGGCTCGGAGCATCGGCCGGCAGAATCGCTCCCTCGCCCGGACACAGAGGCTTGGCTTCAAAAGGCTGCGGGGGGGGTGGAAACTGAACTGAAGGGATCAGAACCCTTAGGCTATACTGCAGCTTCAAAAGAAGCCCGGAGGGGGGGGGGGAAAAGAGGGGGTGGGTGTGTGCCGAGCCTGTGTCCAGGCAAGGTACCAATTCTGCTGGCCAACCCTCGAGCCCGGTGAGGAAACATTCAGTCAGTAGTGGGGTGGTACTTTGAAAGAATTGCATTAGACTTTGTTTTTTTATTAAATGCTCAGCTTCCTGTTCTAAGCAAGCCTATTGTGCCTGCGCAGGCCAGGGTGTGGTCCATACTAGGGAGTCGACCTTGGGGAGAGAGAGAGAGAGAGAGAGAGAGGAACGAAGGTTTGAGTGTTTTGTCCTGTTGTTTTGAGCTTCTTGCAAAGCTACAATTAAATTATGGGGGCAATATTGACAATGCCAGTTCCGGTCACCACATTACAGGAAAGGTGTGATTACACTGGAGTGGGTACAGGAGGAGATTTATGAGGATGTTGCCACTATGAGAATTTTAGCTATGAGGAAAGATTGTACAGGCTGGGTTTTTTTTTTGGACCAGAGGAGGCCGAGGGGAGACTTGATTGAAGTGCATAAAATTATGAGACCCCTAGATAGAGTGGATAGGAAGGACCGAGTTCCTTAGCAGAGGGGATAAAATCCAGGGGGCATAGATCTAAAGCAATTGGTAGAAGGATTAGAGTTGAGTTGGGAACTTTTTTCACCCAGAGGGTGGTGGGGGTCTGGAACTCACTGCCCGAATGGGTGGTAGAGGCAGAATTTAATAGTTGGATGATGCACTTGAAGTGCCATAACCTACAGGGCTACGGACCAAGAGCTGAAAAGTGGGATGAGGCTGGATAGCTCTTTTTCGGCCAGCGCAGACAAGATGGGCTGAATGGCCTCCTTCTGTGCCGTAAATTTCTATGGTTCTATGATTTGCAGAAACACACAAAATCACCATTGCTCAAATTGGGAATTTTTCCTCGTGCATCCATTAACAAGTGTGTAACAAGAGCGATTTCGCTGTCTCACTCAGCCAGTTTCCTTTAGTATAAATCTACACAGGGAGAATGTCTGTCGAAAACCTCAACATCTAGTAGTATTCTCCAAATGTTACCACACAGCAGGTGGTCATTCGCCCATCATACCCATGCCGGCTCTTTGATCCCATTCCCCCTGCTTTGTCCCATAGCCCTGCAAATCTTTTCTTTTCAAGTATATATCCAGTTCTCCTTTTGAGTGTTATTATTGAATCTGCTCCCACCATCCTTTCAGGCAGCGCAATCCAGATCGCAGGAATTCGCTGCGTAAAGTATTCATTGGAGAAGTTCTTTGAATCGATATTAAAAATTCTTCAATCTATGTACCTCAAAAACATTTTGAGCATTTAACAGTTCCGACTGCAAGGAGCTTGGTGCCCTGGTTATGTTGGGTCCATCTTGCGGCATCGTTGGCGAATTAATGCGCTCACTGTGAACAGTTACAGACACAATGTTAGACGAAGTGGATCTCAAACCAGCTTCCGGTCTCTCAGTGCAAGTTACTACGTGCTGGGGATTGGTACTCACGACGCTAGTTCCTGTTGAATCAGGAGTTGATTTTTTACCTGGGTCTTCTCCATTCGCAAGGCCTGGAAGGAGCCAAGACAGGAACTTAGACTAATTCTTTTTGGTATTTGTTTAAATATTATAAAAAGAGATCTTACCTCTACAACCAAGGAATATTCAACAACGGAATGCTTAAGTTCCTCAATAAGATTATGGCTCTGCAAAGAAAGGAGGTACGTTTTAAAATACACCAACTGAACACATGTGTGTATCTACTGGGCAGGGAAGGAAAGGGGGAGCTGAGGAGGAGTGACCTTGCACACTAGGGGCCCCAGTTTTAATTCAGCACAAATAAAGAGGCTAACCGATAGTCAAAAACATGAAATTTAGCCAATCAAAGCACAGTTTTCCTTATAACCGACGTATACTATGTAAACTTGGTGATCCAAAACTCGGCTGCCCATGTCCTAACTCGCACCAAGTCCTGCTCACCCATCAGCCCTGTGCTCCCTGACCTACATTGGCTTCCGGTTAAGCAATGCCTCGATTTCAAAATTCTCATCCTTATTTTCAAATCCCTCCATTGCCTCGTCCCTCCCCATCTTTAATCTTCTACAGCCCCACAAACCCCCAGCCCCATCAAGTGTTGCGCTCCTCTAATTCTGTCCTCCTGAGCATCCCTGATAAGAACATAACATAACAGGAGTAGGGCATACGGCCCCTTGAGCCTGCTCCACCATTCAATAAGATCATGGCTCCACCTCCCTGCCCACTCCCCTTATCCCCTTATCATTTAAGAAACTGTCTATTTCTGTCTAAATTTATTCAATGTCCCAGCATCCACAGCTCTGAAGCAGCGAATTCCACAGATTTACAACCCTCAGAAGAAATTTCTCCTCATCTCAGTTTTAAATGGGCAAACCCTTATTCCAAGATCATACCCTCTAGTTCTAGTCTCCCCCACCAGTGGAAACTTCCTCTCTGCATCCAACTTGTCAATCCCCCTCATAATCTTATACGTTTCGATAAGATTACCTCTCATTCTTCTGAATTCCAATGAGTAGAGGCCCAACCTACTCAAACTTTCCTTATAAGTCAACCCCCTCATCTCCAGAATCAACCTAGTAAACCTTCTCAACTGCCTCCAAAGTAAGTATATCCTTTTGTAAATATGGAAAGCAAAACTGCATGCAGTATTCCAGGTGTGGCCTCACCAATACCCTGTTAAGCTGTAGCAAGACTTCCCTGCTTTTATACTCCATCCCCTTTGCAATAAAGGCCAAGATTCCATTGGCCTTCCTGATCACTTGCTGTACCTGCATACTATCCTTGTGTGTTTTATGTACAAGTACCCCCAGGTCCTGCTGTACTGCAGCACTTTGCAATCTTTCTCCATTTAAATAATAACTTACTTTGATTTCTCCTGCTAAAGTGCATGACCTCGCACTTTCCAACATCATACTCCATTTACAAAATTTTTGCCCATTCACTTAACCTGTCTATGTCTTTTTGCAGATTTTGTGTCCCCTCCTCAGATTGCATTTCCTCCCATCTTTGTATCGTCAGCAAACTTGGCTACGTCACACTCAGTCCCTTCTTCCAAGTCGCTAATGTAGAGGTTGTAATCACTCAACCATTGGTGGCCGCGCCTTCAGTTGCCTAGGCCCCAAAGCTCTGGAATTCCCTCCCTACCTCTCTTTCCTCCTTCAAGACGCTCCTTGAAACCCCACCTGCGCTAATTTCTAGTTAATTTTTTTAATCGCACAATACTCCTGTGATGCGCCTTGAGACATTTCACTATGTTAAAGGCGCTATATAAATACAAGTTGTTGTTGCTTTTTCAGTGAAATCCCTAAAGCATAAAGATGATATTTCAAGAGATTCTCCTTAATTCTTGGTGGCAGAAACCTGGAAGTTGATCAAAGAAACAAACAGCTCGATTTTTGTTTTGCTGCTGCTTTTAAGAGATGCTTGTGCAATTAGTGCAGCGAAGGACAATTCTCTTGTTTTGGATCACGGAGGACCCCACCATGTGATTTCATCAACTAAGTCACCGCTCTGTCCAAGAGGAACCAGAAGTAGAGAAGGGCAAAGTTCAACAGCACGAGGAAATCTGTCAGGGCAAGATTAGTCAGCATTTCACAATACCATGCCAACAGCAAAAGTTAGCCAAGCCCTCAGAAAACTGCTCACGCCAAGCTTCACATGCGTGTCCACATTGCATGAGGGCCACTGGCAGCTTTAGGACAGTGCAACCTGTTATGTATGCAATAAAGGTACAAACTGAGTACTGTTTAACTAAGCAAGATACAACCTTGCTTCTTCTTTATTACGGCGCAAAATGGCTGGCCTTTTATACCTGAGCAGCACCATGTGCCGGAGCGGAATAAATGCTAGCTTTAATAATGGAGGTAAATCGACCTCTCTTTTATTGAGGGGGTTGCAAACTGAACCTTTGCACGGGGGTCCCTGCAAGGCAAATGCTGCTGCTGTGTAGAGCAGACAGGGGTAGTCCTACTTCAAACCGGAACTGCTGTCGTGACCATTTGGAGCAGTAAGCCCACACATTACTGGCATGCTCCGTATTCACACACACACACACACACACAGCGGAGGTGCAGAGTGAATCCTTGGCTGTCAGTCTTGGTGCTCCACAAATGTCCAACATCTCAACACTCCTTTACTTACAGGACATGAGCAACTTGAGATTTTTTAGTTCCTGCCTCAGCTTATCCGCTGTTGAAACACTCAGTCGGTGCTTTGGTTACTTCCAGGCTCGACTATCACAATGCTCTCCTGAACAGCCTCCCATCTTCAGCTGATCCCACACTCTGTTGCCCCTACCCTAACTCACACCAAGTCCCTTTCACTCGTCACCCCTGAGCGCACTGACTTGCAATAACTCCCGGTCCAACATCTCAATTTGAAAATTACCCTTCTAGTTTTCAACTCCCCCATAGCCTCTCCCCTCCCGATCTCTTTAACCTGCTCCAGCCCTGCAATCGCCAAGAACTGTGCTTTCCTCTGATTCTGGGCTCTTGTGTATCCCCCTCACTCCCTTCGCCCTACCATTGGTGGCCGTGCCTTCAGTCATCTCTGCCACAAGCTCTGGAATTCCCTCCCTATACCTCCAGCTCTCTTGCTCTCCTCAAAAACTACCTCTTCAACCAAACTTTTAATCTCCTGTCTCAATATCTCCTTCTATGGCTCTGTCAATTTTGTTTTCTGATTATGTTCCTGTGAAGCACCTTGGGTCATTTTCCTACATTAAAAGAAAATAAAGACTTGCATTTCTATAGCGCCTTTCACAACCTCAGGATGTCCTAAAGTGCTTTACAGCCAATGAACTACTTTTTGGCGTGTAGTCACTGTTGTAATGTAGGAAACACGACAGCCAATTTGCACACAGCAAGCTCCCACAAACAGCAATGTGATAATGACCAGATAATCTGTTTTTAATTTAAAGTGATGCTGACTGAGGGATAAATATTGGCCAGGACACCAGGGATAACTCCCCTGCTCTTCTTCAAAATAGTGTCATGGAATCTTTTACATCTCATCCGAAAGACAGCAACTCCGACAGTGCAGCACTCCCTCAGCATTGCACTGGAGTGCCAGTTTAAATTTTTGTGCTCAAGTCTCTGGAGCGGGACTTGAACCCATAACCTTCTGACTCAGACGAGGGTGCTACCCACTGAGCCACAGCTGACATTGGATAAGTGCTATATAAATGCAAGTTGTTGTTTGAACAGGCCACGATTGACGATGTAAGGTCTGAAGAGAGAGACCATCAAATTGGAGCAAGAGCCTCCTGAAGCTTCGAGTTAATTTACTCCTTTTACTGTTATACTTCCTCTCCTTATAAATACATATTCATTTCAATACCACCACAATGGATATTAGCCATGCAGCCTCAATTCAAAGGGTGGTCTTGAAGCCAGAACCTCTGTCAGCTGCTCAGGGCTCAGTGGTACTACTCTCGCCTCAGAGTCAGAAGGTCGTGGGATCAAGTCCCTCTCAATAGACTTGAGCACATAATCTAGGCTGACAGTGAAGTACTGAGGGAGCACTGCACTGTCGGAGGTGCCATCTTTCGGATAAGACATTAAACAGAGGCCCGGTCTGCCCCCTCAGGTGAATGTAAAAGATCTCATGGCACCATTTGAAGATCAGAAGAGTTCCTCCCAGTGTCCTGGCCAACAATGACCCTTCAACCAAAATTAACAATTTAATTGGTCATTTAAACTCTCTGCGATCTTGCTGTGTGCAAATGTCTTGGTTACCATGTTTCCTACATTAAAACAGTGACTACATTTCAAAAGTACTTCATTGGCTATGTAGCCCTTTGGGAGCTCATGTAGCTCATGAAAGGCGCTATATGAAGGCAAGTTCTTTTTTCTGTGTTTCTAGGCAAACCTGAAGATTTAACCACAGTGGCGCCCAAGATGCCAGAACCTTCAGCATCGTGTCAATCCGTCTTCAAGTGTGGTCTAGCCAAACTTTGATACAAGTTGAACATAACTTCTAATCTTTTCAGTTCTAGCACTCTAAAAATGTACTCTAGTACTTGAATTGCTTTTTTATGGCCTTATTAACCTGTGTCGCTAGTGATTTGTGTATCTGTACCCAGAGACTCCTTTGCTCCTCTGCCCCATTTATACTCATTAACCATGGCCTCCTTGGTCTCCCGACAAACATACACCATCTCACACTTGTCTATAGTGAAACTAATTTGCCAATTACACACCCAATCTGCAAGTTTATTAATGTATTCCTGTATTTTGTCTCAGTCTTCCTCTGTATTAACTGCACCTCCCAGTTTTGTACCCTCCCAAAATTTTGAAATGTTATTTCCAATTCCAGAGTACAAATCATTAATGCAAATTGTGAACAACAGTGGTCGCAGCACCGATCCTTGTGGAACACTACCTCCTACCCCATGCCAGTCTGAATAGCTACCTTTAACCCCCTACTCAGTTTTCTACACAGCTGGCTATCCATTCTGCTATCTGTCCCCTGACTCCACGTGCTCAGACCTTCGTTTGTTAGGAAGTAATTGCCTGCTGAGCCAAATGAAGCCACACAGAAGACATGAGAAGCAAGACTGCAATTGTTGAGAATTTGAAATGAAAACAAAAACGCAGGAAATGCACAGGTCTATTGGGAAGAGGGAAGAGGAAAGATGGGCACTGATGAAGGGTTTGTATCCATAAAGACCAAACCACCTTTTCTCTTTTCAAATGCTGATGAACCCGCTTTCACTATGTTCTGTTTTCACCTCTGCTCTTTGAAGTGTTTAGATTGCTTAAAAAGACAGATTGTGCATGGAAAGTACCATGCCATCGTCACACTTACCCTCCCGCTCAGACAATCTCTCCGACTTGGGCAAACAGCGTTAGTCAATGGATAAAGCAACTTTTTGAAACAAATATTTAATTAACCTTAGCATTAAAAATGAGACCTTGACAATTGCAGTTTCAATAAATCAAATCAGTTCTGCTTAGAATGCCCACCTTTTGTGTAAAAGCAGAGTCAATATTGACTTACCAACCCAGGACATCGAATGCCCATTTAAACCAGTTTAACCAAGGTCAGAATTAGGCCAGTGATGGCTCAATGCAATGTATGCTTGCCCTTGGTTCCATTAACTAGATTTTCCTGGAGCGACATTAGGAAACTATTACTTTAAACAAAATTAACAACCACAATATCTTGCCAATGGATTTGAAGCAGCAGGTTTTACAAACCCTGTGTAAAAAAAAAAATACAGACCTCAAGTAAAATTGCGTCTTTATTCTGCACGAGATTTTCAAAGTCAGTTAACTGCATCTGAGGAAGGACAAACAATAAGATTGTTGCTTTGTACAATAGATTAAAGCATTTCACAATGGGAACCATCTTAGAACATAACATAAGAACCAGAATTAGGAGCTGGAGTAGGCCATTCGGCCCCTTGAGCCTGCTCCGCCATTCAATGAGATCATGGCTGATCTTCTACCTCAACTCCGCTTTCCTGCACTGTCCCCATATCCCTTGATTCCCTTAATATCTAAAAATCTATTGATCTCGGTCTTGAATATATTCAAAGACTGAGCCTCCACAACCCCCTGGGGTAGAGAATTCCAAAGATTCACCACCCTCTGAGTGAAGAAGTTTCTCCTCATCTCAGTCCTAAATGCCCAACCCCTTATTCTGAGACTGTGACCCCTGGTTCTAGACTCCCCAGTTAGGGGAAACATCCTCCCTGCATCTACCCTGTAAGAATGTTGTTTGTTTCAATGAAATCACCTCATTCTTACAAATTCTAGAGAATATAAGCCTAGTCTACTCAATCTCTCATTAGGACAAACCTCTCATGCCAGGAATCAGTCTGGTGAACCTATGTTGCACTCCCTCTATGGCAACTATGTCCTTCCTTAGATAAGGAGACCAAAACTGTACACAATTCTCCAGGTGTGATCTAACCGGGGCCCTATATAATTGCAGCAAGATGTCTTTACTGTTGTACTCAAATCCTCTTGCAATAAAAGCCAAAAATGTTTCAATGAGATCACCTCTCATTCTTCTAAACTCGAGAGAATAGAGGCTTAGTCTGCTCAATCTTGTTGCAACAAAGGATACCCAGCAAAATGAATTTAATTCATATGTTCAGTAGCCTGAAACCGGTATAATCTACTCTCACTTTAGGTACAATATGTTCTAAAAGACTTCTGGTGACCAACCACATGGAAGTGAAAGTACATCGCTTAAAATAAAAGCACTTGATTTAAGACACACAAGAAATCAATTAAACACGCAGCTTTACACTGTACATATTTTATATATAAAGAGGACTTGGGGAAACACGTTTGGGTAGGTTTGCTGCTTTGGATGCGATCGGAATATTGTGCCTAAAATGCACTTGTTGGGTCAGGCTTCAAGTTTGCGCTAAAATAGTTTGCATAATCACAAATTTAAAATCTTCCACGCACCAGCACAATCAGGCAGTGTAATGTATTTCAGCGTGGTAACCTGGTGCAGTGTTATTCATACAGCTGAACATGGATTTATCAGCAAAAATGAGCATTTTTTTAAATCAGTGTCCAGTCCTCCACCTATGAGTAACCCGATTTAAAATCATTGAAAATTATATTTAAAAAGAACTATACTGAACCAATTAATCGTTTCATTGCTGTACACAAATCAGCTTCTAAATTAAATATTTTCTGATATGAAAGAACTTCTTAAAACGTGCCTACTGGTGCCTGAGAAAATGAGTGCAATTCGAAGAACCTCCCCGAACCAGTGCAAAACTACATGACCAGAAATTGTGTATAAAATATACTCTGGTTCCTGGGGAGGGAGACACATGGGAGTGGATTTTGGCACTGATTACATGAGAAGTGTTTAGTGAAGCCCTAAAAAAAAAACCACGATACTTTTATGCCAAGAACACAATAGGAACAGGAGTCAGCCATACGGCCCAACGAGCCTGCTTCGCCATTCAATAAGATCATGGCTGATCTGATCATGGACTCAGCTCCACTTCCCTGCCCACTCCCCATAACCTCTTATCGTTTAAGAAACTGTCTATTTATTTAACGTCCCAGCTTCCAAAACTCTGAGGCAGCAAATTCCAGAGAGTCACAACCCGCAGAAGAAATTTCTCCTCATCTCATGGGAATAGCCCTGGCCAATATTTATCCCTCAACCAACATCGTTTATTGATGATCATTTATCTTTATTTTCCTTTACCAAGACTCTGCTTGGTTACAAACAAAAGCACATACACCCAGATTTATTTTGCTCTTTTATCCTCTCTAGCCACCCCCCACCCCAAGACTGAAGCTCTAGTTATCCAAGTGTGCCAATCCACCATACATCTGGGTGCCCGTGAATCTTCATGCTACTACACTGACCTTGTATTTTAAAGATCACTACAATTATAACCTAAAATCCAAATTATTCTTCAGCCTTGAAACCGTATCCAAGTCAGCCTTTCAAAGTTTTATTAGCTACCTGTGTTCATTCTTAAAAGTAGCCTCCACAAAACTACATTTTACCACAAAACTAAAGTAGTGATAGTCGATCGTGGTTTGATGCACTTCTGCACACAAAGGCTAGCAGAAAGCTGGAACGTTCCCCCCAAAAAGCTGATAAGGCTCGTGCTTTAAAATTTAAAAACAGAAATGAGTGTCAGGCAAGGGTATTAAGGGATGTTGACCAAGGCAGGTACATGAAGTTAAGATACAGATCAGCCATGATTCATTGATTGGCAGAACAGGCTCATGGGGCTGATTGGCTGACACTCCAGTGCAGTGCTGAGAGCGCGCTGCACTGTCTGAGGTGCCTTCTTTCAGATGAGATGTTAAACCGAGACCCCGTCTGCTCTCTCAAGTGGACGTAAAAGATCCCATGGCACTATTTCGAAGAGCAGGGGAGTTATCCATGGTGTGCTGGCCAATATTTATCCCTCAATTAACAAAAAAACCAGATTAATTGATTATCACATCGCTGTTTGTGGGAGGTTGCTATGTGCCAATTGCCTGCCGTGTTTCCCACATTACGACAGTGACTACACTCCAAAAGTACTTCATTGGCTGTAAAACGCTTTGAGACGCCCGGTGGTTCTGAAAGGCGCTATATAAATCCAAGTCTTTCTTTCCTCCTGATCCTAGGGACTCAATTTTCCCCAAAGCTTTTTTTGGGTGTACTTGAAGAGTTCCGCCCGTATTTTGGGGGCCCAAGTGCGCCACAAAAAAAAATGTTCTATGTTTCTATAGTAGTTGAGGCCAATTCATTAAATATATTCAAAAGGGAGTTAGATGAAGTCCTTACTACTCGGGGGATCAAGGGTTATGGCGAGAAAGCAGGAAGGGGGTACTGAAGTTTCATGTTCAGCCATGAACTCATTGAATGGCGGTGCAGGCTAGAAGGGCTGAATGGCCTGCTCCTGCACCTATTTTCTATGTTTCTATGTTTCTATGTTTCTATGTTTCTATGTTTCTATGTTTCTATGTTTCTATGTTTCTATGTTTCTATGTTTCTATGTTTCTATGTTTCTATGTTTCCCCATTGGATTTCTTCATTTTGGCGCAGCCTAACCTGTCCTTTCGTTTTGGGGGTGGAGCCTTGATCTGATCTGCACCAAAAAGATTGGGTTGCCACAGTAAACAGGGACACCATGTGAGCTGAGGCTGCAAAGTGAAACATACAGCCAGCTCGCAACACATTAAAACACATTGCAGCAACTTATCTCTAATTATTAGTGTTCCCCCGCCCCAACCCCATATCCCAGGCCGAAGGGCCTCATGTTCCGCTCCCCCACCCCTAGTGCCTTGCCTGTCCACTCCCCCACCCCTGGCCGAGTGGCCTCCCGGTCCACTTGCCCGCCCGCACCTAGCCCCGAGTGCCTTGTCAGTCTGCTTGCCCCGCCCCCTATTCCAGGCCGAAGGGCCTCCCGGTCCTGCTCCCCCACCCCTTTGTTGGTCCGCTCGGCCGCCCCTATCCCAGACCAAATGACCTCCCTCGCACCTAACTATACCTGAAGACTTCTCTCTTCTCCCCCACCCCTGTTGCTGCTGTCCGGGCATCTGCAGCTTTTACCTGCACCGATTTCCTTAACTCTCCAAAAGGATTTTCTGCAGAGACCACATATGCCGGCTGAAGAAGAACTGGAGTAACTCTCAGCTGGCCAAACTTGCCTAAATGGCCAGAATTGGCACAGGTGGCTGGTTACACCCCCTTTGGCTGAAAAAAAATCTTTAAAAATCATAACTGAGTTATGCCGGTGCAAATTGATTGGGGAAACTTTATTTATTTATTTTTAAACTTATGTCAAAAAAAACAGCCTGCTCCAAAAAACTGCAAATCACTGGGGAAAAATCGAGCCCCAGGTTTAGTGGATGGATTGCACTGAAGTTTTAAAAAGGCAGGTTCATATCGCGAATGTAGATTCATGCACAGCGAGAGCTCCAGCACCACTCTCCCGGAAGCTACAAAGCTCACATTCACCTTTTAGTAACTAACCTGGAGTTCTGTTTTATCATCGGAGAGCACAGCAATCCTCTCATGGAGGGCGTCAATATCTATGGCATTTTTTAGATTCTGAAACAAAAGGCCCAGAATATCATCCGTAAGAACAATTATTTTTTCCCAATTGGAAAGTCAAGAACAGGTAAGATTTTTTTTTTTTTAAAAAAAGGACACATTATTCTGACAAATCAATGAACAATATGTTCAGTGGCACCTGAAATATCTTGAAGTCAGCATCGCAGGCAAGGACAGCATTTTTTGCCCACCTCGAGTACAACTGAATGTCTTACACTGCCAATTATTGGTCCAGTAACATGACCACTATATGCAAGAGCAAGAGCTGGGGGAGGGGGAAAAGAGGGAGGGAGAGAGAAGGGAGGGTGAGAGCTGGGGGAGGGAAAATACAGAGACCATGAATCGCTAATCCCATCAAACGAATGCAGTCACATTGGGGCAGTTGGCCCTCACCTTTAATAAAAACTTGCTTTCGTTCCACAACTTAACTTTTTTTTTGCCAGGAATTAAATCCCATTCAAGGGGGACAATAATGAATCCTACTGATTCATGGTTTTCCACAGAAAAAATAGACAATCACAGAATTTGATCCCCAAAACACTGGTTTAAAAAATCTCGGAATTCCATGGAATTAAAATGGATTTGCCTCAGTCGCAGTAATTCAACGGCCCTGGCATCAATCTAAAGTCAGTACAGTATTGCAAGGACATATTGTCCATTATCTGCCTTTCACACAGAACAGATTCTTGCGAACAATGAAATACATCCTTGCCAACTTCATTTTTTCTTTGAACACGAGCCAAGTTGTTCATTTACAAAATCAGAGACTTTCCAATTTAGCAACCAATTTATTACTTTCTAAACAAATTAAAGCATGCTTTCAATATATCACAAAAGGAGGTGAAGGCTGGGCAGTTTAGCGAGTTAGTCAATAACCATTATCTCTGGTACTTGGGTTCAAATCCAACCTAGATTTGTTTTTAAATTATTCATGCTTAGGATGTGGGTGTCGCTGGCAAGGCTGGCATTTATTGCCCATCACCAGGTGCCCTTGAGGAGGTGGTGGTGAGCCGCTTTCTTGAACCGCTGCAGTCCGTGTGGTGAAGGTACTACCACAGTGCTGTTAGCGAGGTAGTTCCAGGATTGTGACCCAGCGACGATGAAGGAACGGCGATATATTTCCAAGTCAGGATGGTGTGCTACTTGGAGTGGAACTTGGAGGCAATGATGCTCCCATGCGCCTGCTGCCCTTGTCCTTCTAGGTGGTGGAGGTCGCGGGTTTGGATGCTGTTTATTTTCATTAATGGAATGAAAATATTCCCTCCTCCCGACAACACTCTGGGCTTGAACGTAATCAGAGTCTGGCATGTTATTTCACAGCAAAATGAAAAGTCAAAGGTTAATTTTATTTTAGTTCAGCAGATTCTAATGCAGAAATGACCTATTTTACATTTGAAGATACAGGTACTCATAAATGCACTCAATTTGTGTGCCCCTGACTATTGCCAATTACTGGTGTTCAACAAAAACTAGAGCTGATCCCTACCCATTGTCCTAAAGACTCCCAAGGACACCCACCCACCACCCTACTTTCACTGGATTCATTATGAGGGGCAGTCATTACGGTGCTTCGACTCTAGCACGTTGAGGCCTCTTTGCTCCTACATGGACGTGATTGTGAATGCTATCATTTTTGCCACATCGTCTTCAACCGTGGCAATCTTTTTGCAGCGCGTCTTAAATAAGTCAGCTTATCTGCTGACCCCTTATGTGGAAAATCACAATGTGACTGCATGCAGCTCCAGCAACAAGGAAATATTTGAAAGTTTATCAGGGAGAAAATGGGTAGAAGGATTCCTGTAGGAGAATTTACCCACTCGTGTCTAGTAGCACACCAGGGATTCCTCAGCAAAGTTTACAAATATCCTGGATGAATAAGTGTCCATTAGGTTAACCTTGGCCAAATAGGAGAGTGGTGGTACCTGTACGAGCTCCACCTAGTGAACTACTGTGGTAATGCAACTGCTGATGTATATAATAAAAGGAGCATGTGACACTCCAGGACTTGAGCAAAAAAAAAAAAATCTAGGCTGACACTCCAGTGCAGTGCTGAGGGTTAAACAGAGGCCCTGTCTGCCCCCTCAGGTGGATGTAAAAGATCTCGTGGCACTATTTTGAAGAGCAGCAGGGGAGTGACCCTCAGTGTCCTGACCAATATTTATCCCTCAATCAACATAACAAAAAATTGATTATCTGATCATTATCACATTAGTGCTTGTGGGAGCTTGCTGTGCGCAAATTGGCTGCTGCGTTTCCTGCATTACAACAGTGACTACACTCCAAAAGTGAGTGCTTTGAGACATCAGGTGGGCGTGAAAGGTGCTATATAAGTCCAAGTCTTTCTTATCTTTATTGGAGGGATAGAGGGATTCTCTAAACTACTGAAATATGCTGGATTTTAATAAGGCTGTTCTGTGCTATATGGGCAAAGTCATGGTCCAATAGAATATTTATTGTAATGCTTTCTGTAGCCGATAAGACTAGCCCCATAGGCAGTAATCTAAGTGTAGTGACAAAGGTTTCTGTTCGAACTCTGGGCTCCCAATATTGCCAGATACTGGTCATAAAACTCATTATATTCCAGCATGTAGGGAGCAAGGACTCACTTACAAGTGTGCCCTTTGATACGTCTCGTGGTCAGTGTGCATTGAAAAAAATTCAAAAAACATGTGACCACCACTTAATTTGGCCTTGCTGTACCCATCTACCTAAAAAATGCATGCATTCATTGTAAATGCCGGAAGTGTTTTAAAACATTCAAGAAAGGCAAGCAGATAATAGGCCCACCTCTTCCTGAAGTGAGGCAATCTTCTGAATGAGGCATTGATTGTCCTTTGCCTGAAATGAACACAGAAATTGGATATCATTCATTCAACAGTGCACATTGCCCAAACTGGCCGATGAACCATCTCGTGAGATTTGTTCAATGCAAGATTTACCGCCTGCTTATTCTGAAGCATAAGCCTTTTGTTGCTCTCTTCTAAAATGCACATGTGTGTCTTCAGATCTTCTAAGTCTTCTTTCAAAGACTTTTCAATTAACATGGACTGCTGAGCACTGTGGAGAAAGAACAAAGTAATTCAGGATCTGTTGAGACTTCATTGTCAGGAAGGCCAATCTAGTGTGGCATCCCAGAGAGTTCAAGGGTCGACCACTTCCTCGTCAGATGCAAAATGTCAAGAAAAGATTGAAATGGGTTTTCATGCTCAATTTATATCAAATGTTGGGTATTGAGCAGGAATGGAACAAGATCAATATTTGGACATAAGGAAAATAAAAACGGGGAACCTCACCCATAAACTTCTCCGGCTCTCTATCCTCCTTTAAGACGCTCCTTAAAACTTACCTCTTTAACCAAGCTTTTGGTCACCGGCCGTAATTTCATGTGGTTTGGTGTCAAATTTATCTGTTTTGTCTTATAACATTGCTGTGAAGCGCCTTGGGACGTTGTACTACGTTAAAAGCGCTATATAAATAAAAGTTGTTGTTCCCATTGCACACTGCGTGAACACCAGCTGCAGGTCGGGGCCATAAAAGGAGCAGCGTGGAGGCCCGACGGAGCAGCGCGGAGGCCTCGGGGAGCGGCGCGAGCTGGTGCAGGAGGGCGACAGCAGTGAAGAGTGATGTCATCAAGGTCCAGGTCGGTGATTGGAGCATGGGCAGGTACAGCAGGAGCAGCGAGGTCAGAGCCAAGTAGTGGCGAGAGATTGTAGAAGAACATGATTGGGGCCCAGGGGAGGCGCGACTTTGGGGCCAGGGGCAGCACGGGCCAGCCCATACTGCGATATGTGTGCACACTAGGTCCGTGCAGCAGAGCTGGTCTCCAGTCGTCTTGTGTAATCCTTGCCACTGGACCAAGACGTATCTCTGTCAAGCCCGTGTGGTGGCTGGTGTGCAACGGCCACCACAAGTTAAAAAAATTCACGCACAGGTATCTTCCACCCTTCAAATGTAGTTCGGGTCCTTCATTGAAACACCTGTGAACTCATCCTTTTTTGGCGTGGAAGCAAGTCATCCTCGTTTCGAGGGACTGCCTATGATGCATTGAGCACAATAATCATCAAAAAGCATGTGCTCCTGAGCTCCTTATCAGACAGAAAGTTAAGTGGCATTTGCAGTAAATGTGTCAGCTGTGGCTCAGTGGGTAGCACACTCGCTTCAGAGTCAGAAGGTTGTGGGTTGAAGTCCCACTCCAGGGACCTGAGCACATAATCCAGGGACTTGAGCACATAATCCAGGCTGACACTCAGTGCAGTGCTGAGGGAGTGCTGCACTGTCGGAGGTGCCATTGTTGTGAATGAGATGGTAAACCTGTCTGCCCTCTCAGGTGGACATAAAAGATCCCGTGGCACTGTTTTGAAGAGGAGCAGGGGAGATATCCCTGGTATCCTGGCCAATATATATCCCTGGTATCCTGGCCAATATTTATCCCTCAACCAACACCTAAAAAAAAAATCAGATTATCTCGTAATTATCCGATTTCTGTTTATAGTACTACGTTTCAAAAGTATTTCATTGGTTGTAAAGTTCTTTGGGACGTCCTGAGGTCATGAAAGGCGCTATATAAATGTAAGTTCTTCGTTTTTTTTTCCCCCCACACTGTCAGTACCATTTTAAACCATTTAATGGAATAGGTCCGTTATACTCTTAATACGGGAGTATATGGGCCACCAATGGCCATCCTCCCTTCACCAATGGCCATTAGGACAACCTGTCCCTACAATGTTGCTGCAGCTGGGATAGATTTCTGCTCTCTTGCAGGAGACAGAAGAAGGGGGGTCGATTAGAAGGTTGGGCTCTCCTGCCAGCTGATGAATGGCTTGCTAGGTCACTTCAGAGGGCTGTTAAGAATCGACCATGTTGGTGTGGACCCTTTTATGTGGCAACTATCCAATGTGGTACATTTCAAAGCAAATACTCACCAGATGGAGAAGCAGAGGGCAGGCTGACATCAACCACAGTGCGCTGGTGAATTATTGAGCGGCCTTCGAGCACAATACTTTGGGAGTACATTAATGACATTAACAAAAACAATTTTCTGAACATTGTTTTGAACTGGAAAGCATCGTAAATCGCACCATTTTGTTTTGTATAGAGGGATACCTCCTCACCATTTCACCTGACCGAGGAGATCCTCGTTCTCCTCCATTAATCGATTGTTACTTTCTTCTGCAGTGTCCGCTGCCAATCTTAACTTCGCATTCTCTTGCTGAAGCTTTTGGTGGTTGTATTGGAGATCAGCGATACAAGATATCAAATCGGACGTCTCCCTGCATTTGAAAAATCTGAGCGTTTGATTTCAGAGACAATTGGTAACATTCAGTTAAACTACTATATCTCCTGCTTTTTTACATTCATTCTCGGAATGTGGGCGTTGCTGGCAAGGCCGGCAGTTATTGCCCATCCCTGGTTGCCTGAGGTGATGGTGAGCTGCCTTCTACCATTACAGCAGTGCGAGACAACAGAGTAGCTTGCAAAACCATTTCAGCAAGCATAGAAACACAAGAATAAAGAGCAGAAGTAGGCCGACAGCCTCTCGAGCCTGCTCCACCATTCAATGAGATCATGGACCTCAACACCACTTTCCCGCCCGATCTCCATATCCTTTGATTCCCCTAGGGTCCTAAGATCTATCTATCTCAGCCTTGAATATACTCAACTAATCAGCATTCACAGCCTTTTGGGGTAGAGAATTACAAAGATTCACCACCCTCAGTGAAGAAATTCCTCCTCATCTCAAGTTGTAACTGGCCGGACCCTTACCCGGAGACTGTGCCTCCTTGTTCTAGACTCTCCAGTCAGGGTAAAGAGCCTCTCAGCAACTACCCTGTCAATCCCCTTCAGAATCTTGTATGATTCAACGAGAACACCTTCATTCTTCTAAACACCAGAGAATATAGGCCCAATCTACTCAATCTCGCCTCGCAAGACAACCCCCTCACCCCCGGGATCAATCTAGTGAACTTTCATTGCACCACCTCATGTATATCCTTCCTCATAAGGAGACCAAATCTGTGCACAGTACTCCAGGTGTGGTCTCACCAAAGCCCTGTACAATTGTAACAAGACTTCCTTACTCTTGTACCCCAAGCCCCAGGACAATTAAGAGTCAACCACATTTGTGCAGAACATGAGTCACATACAAGGTCAGACCGGGTAAGGACAACAGGTTTACTTCGTTAAAGGACATTAATGAACCACTGGGATTTTTACGATAATCTGGCAGATTCATGGTCACTTATACTGATACCTCACAATTGGCTAGAATAAACTGTATCCACCATTGCTCTGCCCACTCACTGAAAATTGCAGATAGTATCAAGGGTTTAACAAAAAGGTTTTTTTTTTTAAAAAAAAGTGACAAATGTGCAACTTTATTTTCCTTTCTCCAAGCCCAGCAGGTTTGCAACACTTTCTCTGGGTTATTTTCCAAAATTCATACAATAATTATGCCAGCAATTCAGGCAAACTTGCTTTTTTAATTTCATCTTTGCACGCATGCTATTTGGCCAGAATTACCCAGCAAACTTTCAAAACGGGATGCCTGCATCACTGCTGTACAAGGATCTGGAGCTACCATTATATTGTGCCCCTCCTCCCTCCTCCCTCCTCCCTCCTCTCCCCCCACCCACCCGCCCTGCTAATACCCCATTTACAGGCCCAACCAACTCCCAGAAACCACCACCAAACAAATTGCCTCACATCCCTATACAAAAAGCAAAACACTGAAGATGCTGGAAATCTGAAATAAAAACAGGAAATGCTGGAAATACTCAGGTCAGGCAGCATCTGTGGAGAGAGAAAATGTTCTGACGGAGGGTTGTCGACCGGAAATGTTAACAGTTTCTCTCTCCACAGATGCTGCCTGACCTGCTGAGCACGTCCAGCATTTTTGGTTTGTATTGCCTCAAATCCTGGATGTCACTTGCTCCCACTGCAGTCACTCCAAGAAACCTGAATGTATCCAAGTACTCCTCCTGCAAACACTGCGCAATCAAAATGTCAAATACCTCTTTTTAAAAAAAACATACCTTGAAAATGTAACAATACAAAATAGGACACCAGAATAATGGAGCAATCTGCCAGTTTGCAATTTAGAACAAGATGCACATTTGAAAATTCAACATGCATTCTTCACATCCATATTTACTCAAAATGCTGCAAGAATGATTCAGAGGTGGTGATGGTGAGTCTTCATCTTGAAGTGCTGCGTTGGTGTGGTGAAGGTCCTCTAACAGTGCTGTTAGGTTGGATGCCTTGGATTTTGACCCAGTGACAATGAAGGAACAGCGATACATTTCCAAGTCTGGATGGTATGTGACTCGGAGGGGAATGTGGAGGTGGTCATGTATTTAGACATGTTATTGCCTGTACTATTACATATGATGTGCCACCAGAGAGCACTACTATGGGAAACTTGTACACCAGCTGTATGGTCACTAAGGTGTGCCACAGAGGGAACTGAAGCAGGAGACTTGTAGGTTACCTGTACAGGTGTGCCAGGCCTAGTATAAAAGGCAGGCCATCATGTGTGATCCTCACTCTGGAGTTACATTAAATGGACTAAGGTCACTACAGTTCAAGTGCAATACATTGGCTAGTGGAGTCATTACCAGAGCATCTGAAGACACAAGAGGTGGTGGTGTTCCCATGCACCGGCTGCCATCGCCCCTCTAGGTGGTAGAGGTCGCGGGTTTGGGAGGTGCTGCCGAAGAAGCCTTGGTGAGTTGCTGCAGTGCACCCTGTAGATGGTGCACACTGCAGACTGCTCCAGTTCCCCCACCCCCAGTGCACATCATAGGTTACTCGATTTATTGAATTCAGTCTCACAATTAACCACGGTGGTATTTGAGTTGGTCCCAGGATGAAGAGACTAATGTGCAACTATGCCCACCATTTCCAGTCAGTTACTGCCAATGGAGTGCTGATTAGAGAAGTGGCAGCACATACGGAAAAGGACAATGGAGCAGCATTGAAAGGGGAAGGTGGCACACCGTCGATAATTTCACATGCTCAGTGGGCTGGGAAGGAATGCAGAGTCAGTGGAGGGCTAGCTCTCCAGGAAATAGTTCAGCATGTTTGGAGAACTGGATAAAAGGGAAGCAACAACAGTAGAGTGTGGTACTAGATTCTCTTCCTACAACAGTGGGCATAGGAAAGGCAATGCCTAGTGGAATATAAATCACCGAGCTTAAAATAACCATATTGGTAACAGTAGAGCGAGGGACATCGACCAGCCTGGAGAACGCCATATGCCTCCAATGGGAGGGCATCAAAATGGCCCTAGGTAGAAATGGTGTGCTGGGATTCTTCTCTTCAGGGGAGTTCAAGCAGGACTTTCACCCGGCACTCTGAATCCGCCCCAACAGATGCCCATTTCCATGTCGGGGCCTCCCCCCGTGTGCATGGCGGTATGCCTGCAGGATTCCCTCCGGCCAAGAGGTCACCCACCAATGCCAGGAGGTAAATATTGAGGGTGTTGGTGCTGGGATACAGCAGCAACACCACAGGAGCCAGTGAGGGACCTTAAAAGGCAGATGTGGCATAAGAACATAAAAAATAGGAGCAGGAGTAGGCCATTCAGCCCCTTGAGCCTGCTCCACCATTCAGTAAGATCATGCCTGATCTGATCTTGGTCTCAAATCCACTTCCCCGCCTGCATTTCATAACCTTCGACTCCCTTATAGTTCAAAAATCTGTCTATCTCCACCTTGAATATATTCAATGACCCAGCCTCCACAGCTCTCTGGGGGAGAGAATTCCAAAGATTCACGACCCTCAAAGAAGAAATTCCTCCTCATTTCCATTTTAAATGGGCAACCCCTTATTCTAAAACTATGTCCCCTAGTTCTAGATTCCCCAACGAGGGAATTTGAAGCAAACTATATAGAATCTGTATCGGAGTTGAAACTCTCAGAACAGGAGAGTGGAGAGCTGAAATTCAAAGATCACAGGACAGAAGAGTGTATCAGTTCCAATTGTCACAGGACAGTAGAGTGGAGAGTGCCACGATAATCAATCGTAGGACAGAGTGACATTTCAAACAATCGCAGGAAATAACTTAGAACAGTCTTAGGAATGATTACCTCGCATTGTTCTTTGTGACCTACGGAAGAATTGATTTATTAAGGCAGCTAGAGACTGATTTAACTTTTCAATTACTGAAGTTCTGATTTTAAATTCATTTATAATTATTCTATATATTAATCAATTTGGTTATAATATAAATGATCTTAATTATACTGATTCTATCACTGTAGAATCCCTATTGTAGTATTCACTATGTAAAGTGATTTTCTTTCCCCCCCCCCCCCCCCCACTGCCTATTTGGTTGCCACTTCGAACCCGAGCCATTTCTATTTCCACTTCCAGTGTCACACTCACACTCACACTCACACTCACACTCACACTCACACTCACACTCACACTCACACTCACACTCACACTCACACTCACACTCACACTCACACTCACACTCACACTCACACTGTCCGCCCAAATCTCTACCCCAACCCTTCATTACTCATTGACATAAGAACATAAGAAATAGGAGCAGGAGGCGGCCATACGGCTCCTTGAGCCTGCTCCGCCATTCAATACGGTCATAGCTGATCTGATCTTAGGCTCAGCTCCACTTCCCTGCCCGCTCCCCATAACCCCTATCCCTTACTGGTTAAGAAACTGTCTATTTCTGTCTTAAATTTATTCAATGTCCCAGCTTCCACAGCTCTCAGAGTGAATTCCACAGGTTTACAACCCTCAGAAGAAATTCCTCCTCATCTCAGTTTTAAATGGGCGGCCCCTTATTCTAAGATCATGCCCTCTAGTTCTAGTCTCCCCCATCAGTGGAAACATCCTCTCTGCATCCACCTTGTCGAGCCCCTTTATAATCTTATATGTTTCGATAAGATCTTCCTGCTCTCCTGTCACTGACCCAGGCTTGATTCTCTCAGACAAACCTGCAGCTTCCCTCTGTGCCTCTCTTGGCATCCTACCAAGGGCCCCACTGAGGCACTCGTCGCTGTCTCCTCACGAGCAGCAACCTCAACTGTCCCATCCTACTCTCTCTGACCTTGCCTGTGGGGGGGCTAACCTCATCAATCTCCTCCCCATCCAACTCACCCCTCCAAACGCAGACCCGGTGTATGCTGGCAGTGGATCAGCCATCACCGATCCTCTCCACATCTCCTTGCAGAATGTCCCTTCATTTGCGAACAAGGCCCTTGCCTTCCATGGATGATTATAGTGGATGATTGCATCGACATCATGGCCCTGACCGAAATTTGGCTAGTGATGGTGACACATTACCTTTAAACAAAGCCTCTCCACCCAGTTATACCTTCCACCACTTGCCGTGCTCTGACTGCCATGGTGGTGGTGTGGCTCTCATCGCCAAATCACATCTTGGTCTGTCCCCCTACTCCTCCAGTGGACATCTCACCTTATTCCACCCCCCTCACCGCATTTAAAATTCTCATTCTCTACCACCCACCCAAGTATGATAACAATTTTATCACTGATCGATCTATGGACCGAGCGACTGCTCATCCTCAGTGATTTCAACTTCCATCTCAATTAATCATGCTCCCTCTCCTCAGTTCACTACCCTCCTGTCCTCCCTTAATCTCTCCCTCCATGTGAACTCCTCAACCCATATTCACGGCCACCCTCTTGACCTTGCAATCTCTCGTGGCCTCGCTATTTCTACCGTGTCAATTAAAGATAAAGCCATCTCTGACCATTTCCTTGCATCGCTCTACCCACATCCCCTTTCCCCAATCCACACCTACTTCCTTCTGCATCCACCCCTGGAAAAAACTCTCCAAACTGCACTTATCAACTCCAAACTGTCCAACCTTTGGCCCTTCCTTCACAATGGCATTTCTGCAGCCACTGATCTGCTCAACCACACCCTGACCATCTTTGATGCCCTAGTCCCTATTATTACTCCCTCCCACGCTGGCCGTTCCCCCGGCACAGCCCTCATCTTCGCTCCCTCAAGTCCAAGGGACGCAGACTTGAATGGATGTGGCGGACAACTGGTTTAGCCATTCACCACTAGATCTGGCTGGACCACAAAGCATTATCGGGTCCTATTCATGTCTACAAAAACTACTCACTATTCCAGGATCATTCTGGAATGCAACGATAACTACCAGTTACTATTCTCTACTACTAACCATCTTCTTAATTCCTTCTCCCATGTCTCCACCACACTCACCAACAAGTGTGAGGAGCTCATGGACTTTGTCTCAAAGATTGAGACCATCCAATCAGCTGCCTCGGAGTTCCCTTCCTTCCCCTAGCCCACAGGGTCAAACTTCATCTGAGGCTCACCCCTGCCCTAGCCCTAAACTCCCATTTCTTGAGTTTCTCTTTGATCTCCCCTCTTGACCTCTCCACACTCATCTTGTCCATGAGACCCACTTCCTGCTCCCTCGATCCTATTCCCACCAAACTGCTGACCACCCAACTTCCTTTTCTGGCTCCCATGTTAGCCGACATTGTTAACGGTTCTTTCATCTCAGGTACTGTGCCCCTCCTTCAAATCTATGGTCATCACCCTTCTCAAACAATCCAACCCTCGACCCCATTGTGCTTGCTAGCTATCACCCCATCTCCAACCTCCCTTTCCTGTCCAACGTCCTTGAACATGTTGTCGCCTCCCAAATCCGTGCCCATCTTTCCCGGAACTCAATGTTAGAATCCCTCCAATCAGGTTTCTGCTCCTGCCACAGTTCCGAAATGGCTCTCAGTCACAAATGACATCCTTTGTGACTGTGACAAAGGTAAATGATCCCACCTCGTCCTTTTGACCTGTCTGCAGCCTTTGACACAGTTCACCACTCCATCATCCTCCTCCAACGCCTCTCCACCATCGTCCAGCTGGGTGGGACTGCACTCGCCTGGTTCCATTCTTATCGATCGAATCACAGCCAGAAAACCTCCTCCAATGGCTTCGCTTCCCACTCCTGCCTCGTTACCTTTGGTGTCCCCCGAGGATCTATCCTTGGCTCCCTCCTATTTCTCATCTCTATGTTGCCCCTTGGCGACATCATCCGAAAACACGGAGTCAGTTTCCATCTGTACACTGACACCCAGCTCTATCTCACCACCACTTCTCTCAACCCCTCCACGGTCTCTAAATTGTCAGACTGCATTGCTCGCCTCAGCGCATACACGCGCTTTAAATACACAGGATCTACGCCAAATTTAACAGTTTCACACGTGATAGCCCATTGCCAATATTTCTCGCAAGGTATGGGAGTTGAGGACAGATGTTCCTCAGTTACCCAACTGCTGTTTGTTGGACCTTGCTGCAAGCAAATCTACTGCCACCTCTGCTTCAAAACAGTGACTGCACTTCAAATGGGAAAGGCTCCAAGAAAGTGCAAGTTTTCGATTAAATATGACCCATTGCTGCTCCCAGGTAATAGATTATTGTAACAAATTTCCACCCCGTAGCATCCATTCGGCCCAGCTTGTCTAAGCTGGTGTTTGCGCTCCATCCAAGCCTCCTCTCATCATGCACCCAGTGTCCCTCTGCCTCACGCCTGCATCAATTTCATCTGCTTCAACCACTGTGGCAGGGAGTTCAAGAATTACATTTAAAATTGGATATTGGGATTGGGTTGGGGGGGGGGGGGGGGGGTGGGTGGGGAGAAGAGAGCGGGGAGAGTGGGGAAAGAGATAGTGTCCTCATGAGGACAGAGAAAAAGAGCGATTATTTATCACGAAAGATCTTCCCTAGTGTTGCTATTGTTGAGTCACAGGTTATGAAAAAAGTGTGATAGGTGTAATGTGACACGACACAAGTATGATGCTTACAGGAAGTGCTCGTTATGTGCAAGGTTAATATCTCTATTGAACATTCATATGGAACCACACACCGCCTACAGTGACATCAACTTAATACTTTGCTTACAGTTCTCCTCTTGAAATCTCCCCACCAAGTGCCTCCAAGCTTCCCTCGGTTCCATCGATTCCTAACAAAAGTGACCAAAGTTTGTATGAGCTTGTGTTGGGCGTTAAGCGACATACTTAGAAACAACTGTAAATCAAAACTAGCGTCTAAAATTTGACCCTGGCGAATGAGCATGCAAAAACACAAGGGGAAAATTGTAAATTATAGATAGACCGAGAAAGGGGTTACCTGATACAAGACCATCGCGAAGTCGGACAACATCTTCATTGATATTTACAACTTCCTGTGACTCCTCATGGATACTATACATGTCAAATATGGAAGAAAATATCAGCTAAATCAATAATCGATTGAATACCAGATTCCAGCACTTACATTATTTTATCAGTAATATTTACAAATGGACTCAATTAAAGCCTGCCAGTGCTGGAGTAAAATATCTAAAATACATTCCAGGAAAGATAGAAAGACTTGGATTTATATAGCGCCTTTCACAACCACCGGACGCGAAAGCGGTTTACAGCCAATGAAGTATTTTGAGTGTAGTCACTGTTAAGTATGGAAGAACTCCACAAGACTGAAAACTGATGTGACCTTAGTGTCTTTAATACAACTCGAGTGCCCAAGCAGCATGGCAGACAACTTTTTATACTCCCTTGCATGAGATGTGGTGACCCTTGGGCCTCCAAAGATTGCGCCCTCTGGTGGCAAGTCTTACACAGTTACAATGTTTATATACATAACAGTTGTAATGTGAGAAAAGTGGCAGCCAATGTGCACACAGCAAGCTCCCACAATGAGATACTGGCCAGATAATCTGTTTTTGTTATGTTGATTGAGAGATAAATATTGGATAGGACACCAGGGATAACTCCCCTGCTCTTCTTCGAAATAGTGCCATGGGACCTTTTACGCCCACCTGAGAGCAGACGGGGCCTCGGGTTTAATGTCTCATCCGAAGGACAGCACCTCCGACAGTGCAGTGCACCCTCAGCACTGCACTGGAGTGTCAGCCTAGATTTTTGTGCTCAAGCCCCTGGCATGGGGCTTGAACCCACAACCTTCTGACTCAGAGTGCTGCCCACTGAGCCACGGCTGACAGTCAGAAAAGAAAACAAAATTTTATGCAAAAAGATATAGTTTGGTACAAACCTTTCAACACTGTAGCCAATAAAAAACTTCACACTTGTGCGCTGTAAGCAGACACGGAGGTGAAACTGTGATGGGAAGCATTCTGGATGTACATTCCTTGGGACAAGTGTTGAACTGATTCAGGATATCAGATCAATTACCAAGCTTCTGCGTTGCACTAATTTCAGGTGGTTCTGTCCTATTAGTGCACAGGTGTGCCCTTGTGGTACAAGGAAACACTCAGTGACCAAAGTTACTTTGGATTGTGTTATGTATGCATGTTAATGTATGTACTGTAATACTAGACCACTGAATGTACCTTCACCCTGTATACACCAGAGGGTGCTGCTGCTGGAGACCCAAGGGTCACCTGTACACTGCAGGTAACCAAGTATAAAAGGGAGCTCACCTCTTGGTGTCCTCACTCTAGGAGCTGCAATAAAGGACTAAGGTCATTACACTTCAAGTACTATAACCTTACCTTGTGGAGTCGTTAGAGAGTGCTTGCATACACAATAGATTGGTAAATACATCGCTCAGTAAAAACACCTTGAATGGTTGTAGTGAATCTAAGCATTTGCTCACAAAAGCACAAAGACGTTATACAAATAATCAACTGCGGTTATGTTAATGAACACATTGGTGTAAAACCTTTTTCAGTTCTTACTGGACTTTTACAAGTAAGCTTAAGGGAGCAGTTTGCTACCAGGATTTACTCATATCGCTGTACCATTCATGGTCAGCAACATAGCCATGTTTAGCCAATCAAACTCGCAAGTGAGGAAACGATACCATGAAGTGACCATAGGAATCTCATTTTAAGATAACGTATTGCTCTCCAATCAGCCCACATCCTGGAGTCCTCCTACGCTACACAGAGTTTCGACAGAGAGGATGCACATCAACCAGTCCCCAGGCCCCTGCGACCAGCTATGAAGAAATACACGGTGGGGCGGGGGGGGGGGGGCTGGATGTCCTGACCTTTGAGGTAATGGCAGAAGACAACACTCAGCAAGCCACAGAGCTGAAACCACATCCTGGCATCTGGTACATACACACCAACGTGCATTGCTTGGAGTCGGACCAGAGATGGCGAGCAACTTAAAAAGAACAAGCTCACAATCCTACTCAATAACCATTCGAATGTCCCACATCAGCACAGTATGGAAGGGTGATGTAACGTACCAGCAGACAGATCGGCCAATCAGTAAATGGTCATCTTGAGTGGAAATATTTTTTTAAAGAGACAAATAATGAAGCACTGCAAGCGACATAGGAAAATAAAAGTCAACAAGTTCAAGCTTTTTCTTGAACAATTAGATTCTCATTTGCTAAAATGTTACTGTACTTGCTCTTAAACTACCTAAATAGGGCAGCAGGAGGAAAATGGGAGGGGTGTGGGGGTTGGGAGTGAAGGGTTGCAAAATTCGTGGGAGAACCCCCCCCCCAGTGTTTGAACTCATTGGAAAGGAAATTTAATTTGGAACTATCTACCAAAAGGTTTGAGATCCTAAAGTGCACATGGAAGAAACTACAAACTTTAATCGAGTGTGGGATTTTACAAAGCAGATTGAGTTTGTGTGGGCAGGGCTAAGAACTAAAGGAACTATCCTTCAAAGAAGCCGGTTTTGAGTACTGAAGCTGTCTGGGGTATTGAAACTAAAGCAAATTATCTGGAGAATTGTGGATACTCGAAAATCCTTCTCCCCAGGAGACATTAACATAGCAACAATTAACCCAGAGATAGCTAACCATCACCCCGATCTGGAAAAACCATTCCAGCGCATACATAATGGCACGTCCAACCTGCATGAAAACCCCAACTACAGTCAGACACTGCAAATACCAAAGCTAATATTTCCATCAAGAAACAGATTTAGAAGATCGACACATCCGAGACAGGTTTACATTTAATGAGCCCGCCAAAATATGACAAAGAAATATCAAGCCACCAAAATTAAACAAAGAATCCGGGCTGATTTGGCGCGAAGATTAGAACAGCTCCAAAGGCCCTACTTTAACAAAGGGTATGCTTTGCTTAGGTTACTGCCTCAGAAGACACTGCTAAGGACGCTTAGCAGAAGGTATGCACACAGCAGCCTAGCATCATAGAGCATCAAGGAGGGAGACCAACCACCGTAGCAGTTTCTTTAACTGATTTCTCCAGCCTCGACGTACTGCTATCGAAAAGGAAGGAAGAACATCACCATCGCAGCAGCAACCGACCACAGCCAATGTGATACCATTAAAAGCACCGCGATCGACCAACTTCAAAACAAAACTCCACAAGGAAGAAACCAAATAACTGAAAGTTTCCACACTACAACCTAGGCCTGACTACCAACAGGTGAAAACATTACCTAAAAAGACTTTGAAACCTATTTCTAAGGAAAGAAAATGGGTATTTACCCCATAAGTCTAAAACGCGCCCTACCGCATCAGCAGACACCACCCAATTGAAGGTTGCGCAGTAAGAAGTCTTCTCTGACGTTGGGGGTACAGCAAGCAGAACCTACAGAATCCAGCGAATCCCAAAATCACAAACCACCGCTAACTACCAGTAAATAATTGGTAAGCATAGTCCCTGTTTGCCCTGGTGTCTAATCCAGTCAGTGTTAGGTATTGGGAGGTGGGAGGTGTATTATTCACTGTAACCCCTTTGAATGTGTGATGTACTGTTCTTTATTTGAGTAAATATAAGTTTGACATTGTATTTTCTTGTCTTTAATAAAACCAATGTTCTTTTGCACCAAACCAGTTGTCTCTTGCACTTTGTCACATCCCCAAATAAATCCAGAGTCTAGAACACGGAGTGGGAGCGATTCGAACCGCTCAGAAGGTCAGAGGTGAACCTGACCCCCACACCACCCCCTACAGGAGTAAAGTATCGAACCAGAATCCAAACTCCGTGATCCAGATGGACAGTGATATTTGTGTTTAAAATCTCCTTGGTTTGTGGAGGGAACGCTGGTGAGGCCATATTTACCACCCATTCTTTGCCCCAAGCTGTTGGTGGGCCACTTTCTTCGCCAGTTGTTTCCACAAGATTGATTCCTGGGATGAGAGATTCCCGTTTGTTGTCTTAAGAGGAGAGATTGTGCAGAATAGGCCCATACACTCTGGAGTTTAGAAGAATGAGAGGTGATCTCATTGAAACATACAAGATTCTGAGTGGGATTGACAGGGTAGATGCTGAGAGGTTGTTTCCCCCTGGCTGGAGTGTCCAGAGCAAGGGGGGCACAGTCTCAGGATAAGGGGCAGATCATTTAAGATAGAGATGAGCAGGAATTTCTTCATTCAGAGGGATGTGAATCTTTGGAATTCTCTGCCCCAGAGGGCTGTGGATGATGAGTCTCTGAATATATTCAAGGCTGAGATAGATAGATTTTTGGAGTCTAGGTGAATAAAGGGATTATGGGGATCGGGAGGGAAAGTGAAGTTGAGGTTGATGATCAGCCATGATCTTATTGAATGGCAGAGCAGGCTTGAGGGGCCATAGGGCCTACTCCTGCTCCTAATTCTTATTCTCTTATCCCTTACAATGGGGTGGCTTGCTAGACCACTTCAGAAGGCATAAAGTGTCAACCGTGTAGAGTAGGACTGGAGTCACGTACTGGCCTGGCTGGGTAATGGGGGTGGGGAGGGAAAGAGAGATTCCCTTTCCCTGAGGGACATTAGTGAACCAATTGTTTTTTTATTTATCTATTTATTTTAGAAACGACAATCTGCCAACATGTATGCTCATCTGTTCTGATGCCAGCTCATAATTCAGATTTATTGAATTCATTGAATGTACAGCTCATTGGGTAACAGAATATAACATAAATCAGCACAGACCATGACTCCAGTCATACAAACCATCCTTATATACTTAGTATCAGATGTGGCTCAGAGGGCAGCACACTCACCTCAGACAGAAGGCTGTGGGTTCAAGCACATAAAAAAAATCTAGGCCGACACTCCAGTGCAGGGCTGAGGGAGTGCTGCACTGTCGGAGGTGCCGACTTTCAGGTGAGACGTTAAACCGAGGCCCCGTCTGCTTTCTCAAATGGACGTAAAAGATCCCATGGCACTAGTTTGAAGAGCAGGGGAGTTACCCCCAGTGTCCTGGGCCAATAGTTATCCCTCTATCAAGATTGCTGTTTGTGGGACCTTGCTGTGCACAAATTGGCTGCCGCTTTTCCCACATTACAACAGTGACTACACTCCAAAAGTACTATATTGAAAGCGCTTTGAGACGTCCAGTGGTCGTGAAAGGCGCTATATAAATGCACGTCTCTTTTTTCCCTATCCCTTACCTTTTCCTCCTACAGTCATCGATCCACTCTTTCATCACTGCACGATAAGTCTCTAAATCAATAGAGACGTCCTTGTTATCCGGGTCCAGCATGTTGCACAAATCCTCCAGGCCACTGTCCTCCGAGCTGCGGCTCGTGGTGTGTCGCAGGTAGTCCACGATCTTCAAAACAGCCACTTTCCCTGCAGGAAGCAATGGGCCCAAAGCTTGTGTTAATGTGGAACATCGTTCACTTTGCTGAGATTACACGGGCTCAAACTAACCACACTCAACACGGGATTACCGGACATGGCGAGAAGTCGGCAGCCCAGACATTCCAGCTTTCCCAGAGGGATGAACTATGCAGGTGGCAGCGTCATCAAAGCCCACCCGCTCCACTCCCCCTCGTGAGTTAGGATCATAGAACAGTACAGCACAGAAGGAGGCCATTCCACCCATCGAGTCCGTGTCGGCTCTTTCGAGGAGCAATCCAGTTAGCCCCACTCTTTCCCCATATTGATGCAATTTTTTCTCCTTCAAATATTTATCCCATTCCCTTTTGAAGGCTACTGTTGAATCGGTTTCCATCACCCTATCAGGTCGTGCATTCCAAATCCTAACCACACATTGGGTAAATAAGTTTTGCCTCATCACCTCTGGGTCTATTGCCACTGACCTTAAAACTGTGCCCTCTGGCTATTGACCCTTCAGCCATTGCAAACAATTTCTCCTTATTTATTCTATCTAAATCTTACAACATTTTAAACACCTCTATCAAACCTTCTCTTGGCCTTCTCTGCCCCAAGGAGAACAATTGGACCCCCCCACCCCCCCATTGCAGGTGATTTATAATTCTCCAAAGGATGGACAAAGACTTGCCCATAGAAAGTGGCAAAGTCTGAATGCCAGTTAAGGCAGAGACCAAAATGTGACCCGCTGAATGGGCTCCAACACTGCTGCTACAGTGGAGACTCCTCGGTCACCTTCCATAGCAATAGCTGTTCAATATTCTAACAACAGTCACACGAGTTTACTAATGTGGAGCATATCGCCCTCTCCTGGTAGAAACACATGAAAGAAGACATCACTGGTTTTCAAAACTGCCTGATACATTATTACAAGGGAAAACAACAGAAGCATCACCGTGTTTAGACCATCGTACTTGTCATTCTAGACCATTAATTAATAAAAATTAGGAACTGCGAGACAAAGACACCAAGGCCCATCTAGTCGGCCATCCACCATCCTGAGAGTCATAGGATACAATAATGACTAATCACGGCATAAGAACATAAAATAGGAGCAGGAGTCGGCCATTTGGCCCCTCGAGCCTGCGCCGCTATTCAATAAGATCATGGCTGATCTGATCTTGGCCTCAGCTCCACTTTCCCGCCCGAGAAGAAATTTCTCCTCATTTCCGTTTTAAATGGGCAACCACTTATTCTGAAACTATGCCCCCTAGTTCTAGATTCCCCCACGAGGGGAAACACCCTCTCTGCATCTACCTTGTCAAGCCCTCAGAATCTTATACGTTTCAAATGGCAACTAGTCTCTATCAAGGAGCCCACAACAGACCCAGACACGAGAGGAAAACCCCCAGTGGAACAGTCGCCTGTTCCTCCCAAGCTCGCTACACTCACCACATGTCATGCCTCAAATTACATAGAATGTACAACACCGAAACAAGCCACTCAGTCCAACCAGTCCATGCAGGTGTTTATGCTCCACTTGAGCCTCCTCCAGTCCTTTCTCATCTAACTATCAGCATAACCCTCTATTCCCTTCACCCTCATATGCTTGCCTAGCCTCTCCTTATTCACTTCAACCACTCCGTGGTAGCGAGTTCCACATTCTCACCATTCCCTGGGTAAAGAAGTTGCTTGTGAATTCCCTTAGGATTTCTTGGTAACTACCTTATATTGATTGCCTCTAGTTATGCTCTTCCCCACAAGTGAAAACACTCTCTCTGTATCCACTCTATCAAAACCTTTCATAATTTTAAAGATCTCTAGTAGGTCACCCCTTAGCCTTCTCTTTTCAAGAGAAGAGACCCAGCCTGCTCATCCTTTAGTCGTATATTGTATCCCAAAATTATCTGAATGGTAAAGGTTTTACCTCTGTGCCTGATGTCACAAGCATAGAAAATAGTGTCCAGCAAATCTTCCTCGCAGATCAGACTCGTATCTTCGACACTTTCCATTCTGTTCGGCACTGCAGGCTCGTTTACTTCGGGAAAATAGTGAAAGATTGAACAGAGGATACAGCTTTAGTCAAGTGTCACCGTCACACTTGTAACTCAGTGTGTTTACCTTTCTAGTTTAATGTTCCATTTAGGAGTATTCTTTTATATATATTTTGCTAAATGCCAACATTTCCTCAGTTAGTTTCTTTAGAACAACAACTTGTATTTAGATAGCCCTTTTAATGTAGTGAAACGTCCCAAGGTGCTCCACAGGATTATTATTGAAATAAAAATTGACACCGAGCCACACAAGTAGAAATTGGTGCAGGTGACCAAAAGCTTGGTCAAAGAGGTAGGTTTTAAGGAGCATCTTGAAGGAGGAAAGAGAGGTAGAGAGACGGAGAGGTTTAGGCAGGGAGTTCCAGAGCTTGGAGCCCAGGCAACAGAAGGCACGGCCTCCAATAGTTGAGCAATTATAATTGGGGATGCTCAAGAGGGCAGAATTAGAGGACCACCGCTATCTCAGGGGGGGGATTGGGGGCTGGAGGGGATTATAGAGATAGGGAGGGGCGAGGGCTATGGAGGGATTTGAAAATAAGGATAAGAATTTTGAAATCAAGGTGTTTCTTAACCAGGAGCCAATCTAGGTCAGCAAGCACAGGGATGATGGGTGAACGGGACTTGGTGCAAGTTAGGACACAGGCAACAGAGTTTTGGATCACCTCTAGTTTACGTAGGGTAGAATGTGGGAGGCCAGCCAGGAGAGCGTTGGAATAGTCAAGTCTAGAGGTAACAAAGGCATGGATGAGGGCTTCAGCAATTGATGAGCTGAGGCAAGGGCAGAGACGGGCGATGTTATGGGGGTGAAAATAGGCGGTCTTAGTTATACTGCGAACATGTGGTCAAAAGCTCATTTCAGGGTCAAATATGATACCAAGGTTGCGAACAGTCTGGTTCAGCCTCAGACAGAAGCACATTAAATTAACATTGTGAGGGTAAGTCAGTGCACGTACATGTACAATTAGGCAACAGAATAAAGACCTCAGTTTCACTTAGTTGAATGTAAATCAGTTCTTTCTTTAACGGTCACATTAGTATAAATGATTTGCCCATCAACGCTGATATCCCAATATCATACTGTAATATTTAATGCAGTAATTAATAAATCCATCCCACAGGCAATGCACATTTGTGCAAAGTCAAATATACAGTTCTTTTTAACTGGCAGAGAGTCACGTGTCAAAATCTTTCAACATGATGAAAGTATCCCAACCTTTTCAGCGAGCCACCGATATGGTCGTCTAGTGGTTACGGTACTGGACAATCAAGCTAGAGGTTGAGATCTCAAATCTTACCATGGTAAGCTGTGAAAATGAATTCTGTGAAGTAGCTTGGGAGATATTAAGATTGTGATGGGCGCTATTTAAATGCAGGTTTTCTCTAAAGAAAACTGGGTTCTTTAGTTATAAGTTGAATGCTTTTGACTTCTGTACACTAGAACCCAAATCACACTGCAGGCGACAAAATTCCACCCTCCACAAATGAAAACATTAAAGCGATAACACATGCCAACTTCCCCTTTATCAACTCACCGCTCGTCTCGGCCAAGGATAGTTTCTTTGCCACAGGAGATTGCGGTCTGTGCAAGCAGGTGTAGAAGCTGAAGCTAGTGGAGTTAACTGGACTGCATGCAGCGCTGCAGTCATCACTGGCCAGTATACGATGCTCAATATTAATAATGGCCGAGTGTGGATGGCTCAGAATGGCCACATTCCTTTCACACTCACTAACTGGTGTTGAGCAGTTCTGAGCTCTGCAGGAATGCAGGGACTTGGAGGCCATGTCTCCAATCGAGCTGACGACTGTGCAAGGCTTTCCTCCTGGATTTCTTGGTTGACCTAATGAGGTTTCAGGGGATAATATGCAATTACCAACTGCCTGCTTCATTGTATGATTTTCCACTGTTCTATTCCGCAGAATCACTTCCATATTCTTCCTGACGCTGGTCTGAGGGCTCTCAAAGTTTCTGGATCGAAATTTAGGGATTTTCAACGTAGGATTCGATACCTCATCCCTCCTCTGAATGGTTTGGATTTTTCGGCAAATGCTTTCCACTGGGTTATGGCGCTTGCTACTCATGGCCTTGTCTGGTCGAATATCTTGCTCTTGCACATGGAAGTGTCTGGAAACAACAGCAAAATGAAAAGCTATTTCTAGACCATATATACGCACAAACATAGGAAAAATCAAAATTTACTAAAACAAACAATAGGATTGTACAACTTGAATCGAGAGATGCATGTTGATAGGTGTCAGCCGTGGCTCAGTGGGCAGCACTCTTGCCTCGGAGTCTGAAGGTTGTGGATTCGAGTCCCACACTAGAAATTGAAGCATAAAATCTAGGCTGACACTTCAAATGTAGCAACGAGGGAATGCTGCATTGTCGGAGGTATCGGCTTTCACTCGAGATGTTGAAGCAAAACCCCTTCAGGTGGACGTAAAAGATCCCGTGACACTATTTCGAAGAGTAGAGAATTCTCTGCATCGTCCTAGCCAATGTTTATCCATCGACCAACATCACCAAAAACAGATTATCTGGTCATTGTCTCCTTGGTGTTTGTGGGAGCTTGCTGTGCTCAAATTGGCTGCTGCGTTTCCCACATTACAACACTGACTACACTCCAAAAAATACTTCATTGGCTGTAAAGCGCTTTGGGACATCCTGAGGTCATGAAAAGGGCTATATAAATGCAAGTCTTTCTTTTCTTTATTAGCAGTGATGAAAAATTAAGAGGAAGTAACTATGGAAACGTATCACAAACAGTAATTATTTACAATAACAACTTGTATTTATATAGAACCTTTAACAAAGTAAAACGTCCCAAGGTGCTTCATAGGAGCATAATAAAACAAAATTTGACACGAGCCACAAAGATTAGAAAGATGACCAAAAGCTTGGTCAGAGGTGGGTTTTAACAGGTATCTTAAAAGGAGAGAGAGGTAGAGGTAGAGAGGCGGAGGGGTTTAGGCAGGGAGTTCCAGAACTTAAATCCTTGGCAGTTGAAGGCACAGCCACCAATGGTTGAGCGATTATAATCAGGGATGCTCAAGAGGTAAGAATTAGAGGAGCGCAGACATCTCGGAGGGTTGTGGGGCTGGAGAAGATTACAGAGATAGGGAGGGGCGAGGCCATGGAGGGGTTTGAAAAACAAGGCGTTGCTTAACCAGGAGCCAATGTAGGTCAGCAAGCACAGGGGTTGATGGGTGAACGGGACTGGGTTAGACAGACAAGAATGGAACAACATTTTTCTTTGAAGCTTTCTGGAACCACTTCCTTTATCAAACACTAGAGCTGATGGACTAGGATAATAATGAAAGGAAACTTTAATTGGGGACAGGGGCTGCATATAACAAACACACAGACTAAATAATCATCGGCATAGATTTGGGGATTTAACTAATGAATGGTAGATGTCATTTAATGTTGACAAATGCAAGGTGATGGGGACTGTAGAAGGTTGAGCAAGTAGTGGGAATTTTTATTTTTTACAAACTCATTCTCAGGATGTGGGCATCGCTGGAAAGTCAGACTTATTCCCCATCCATACTTGCCCTGAGAAGATGGTGATGGACCTCCTTCTTGAACTGCTGATAGTAGTGTGATTCAACAGAGTGCCTAACAGTTAAACGTCAACCACATTGGTGTGGGCCTGGAGTCACATAGGCCAGACCAGGTAAGGATGGCAGCTTTCCTTCCCTAAAAGGACATTAGTGAACCAGTTGGATTTTATAACAATCCAACAACTTCATGGTCACTTTGTATTTCCATATTTGACTTAAAAAAGCCCAACTGAATTCAAATTCGCAATCTGCCATCCATGGTGGGATCTGAACTGGTTCTGTGGATTATTAGTCCAGGTCTCTGTTGAACAGTAATCTACATGGCAATCATGGCCTCCCCGACCTGCGAGAGAACAGCTCCACAGGTCAGGCTATAAAAGAGCTGGAGCACCGGGCCGTGGAACGTCGTG
This sequence comes from Pristiophorus japonicus, assembly GCF_044704955.1. Taxonomy (NCBI): domain Eukaryota; kingdom Metazoa; phylum Chordata; class Chondrichthyes; family Pristiophoridae; genus Pristiophorus; species Pristiophorus japonicus. Next base: position 69,624,186 of record NC_091989.1, on the reverse strand, counting down.
GCCCGCCCCCCCACCCCCGACCCGACCTATGAGAGAACAGCTCCGCAGGTCGGCAAGTAAGAAGAGCTGGAGCAGCGTACCACTTCAACCTCCAGCGCAAGCTGCTCCAAGTGTACGATGATTTTGAGATGGGTGACTTGGTGACGTCAAAACCTTGGTCGCCGTTTTGGAGTGTGGGCAGGAACATCGGCAGGGCCCAGGTACAGAGGAGTGGGAAGGTCAGGGCGGATGAGTAGCGAATGCTTGTGGTGAGATGCGGTGAACGTTTGTGGCGGAGGAGCAGCAAGAGATCATGGCGGAGGTGCGACAGATGAGGGTACAGGGCCCAGAAGAGGCGAGGGCCCAGGGGCAGCACAGGCCAGCCCACACTGCGATATGTGTGCGCACTAGGTCTGTGCAGCAGAGCAGGTCTCCAGTCGTCCTGGTTAACCCTTGCCACTGGATAAAGGCCTAGCTCTATCAAGCCCGTGTGGTGGCTGGTGTGCAGCGATCACCACGTTAAAAAAATCCACGCACAGGCATCTTCCACCCCCTCAACTGGAGTTCAGGACCGGAACATCAGGTCCTTCATCGAAACATCTGTGAGCTCGTGGAAGCAAGTCATCCTCGTTCGAGGGACTGCCTATGATGATGATGACATGGCAATGGAGGAAGTGCATCCGGGAGGGCGCTGAGCACCGACTTTCATCGCCAAGGGCATGCAGAAAACAAGCACAGGCAGCAGAAAGAGCGTGCGGCAAACCAGTCCCACCCACCCGTGCCCTCAATGACTATCTGCCTCACCTGTGACAGAGTTTGTGGTTCTCATATTGGACTGTTCAGTCACCTAAGAACTCATTCTAAGAGTGGAAGCAAGTCCTCCTCGTTTCTGAGGGACTGCCTATGCTGATATAATGATGATCCTGGTAAATACATCAGTGAAACCATCAACTCAGTGTAAACAGCAGTAAAAAAGACAAACAATATCTTGGGCCGTTCAAGCAGAGAGACAGAATGCAAGTCCCAGTGGGTAACAAACTTGTATAGGGCACTGAAACAGCCTCACAGGTGTACAATGTAGAAATCTCATCACCGTGTTACAATAGCTTGCATTTATCTAGCGCCTTGAGCATTAAATAAAGCCCATAGGCTCTTCATAATCAAAAAATTGGATACGAAGCCAAAGGAAGAGATATTAGATCAAAAGCATGGTCAAAGACTAGGGTTTAAAGCAGATTTTTAAAAGGAGAAAAGGGTGGGTCGTGGGAGAGGGATTTAAGCAGATGTTGGTAGTGGAGAAACGGCGGCAGAATGATCAGCAGAACGATCCTGGAAGTTCAGGCAGAGGAGAGTGAGGCCCAATAACACATGATATGGTCCAGCCAGATCTGGTGATGGATGGCTAAGTCCATTGTGCACTAAATATACTCTGGTCCAAAAACTAGAGCCAAGCCTTTCAATACTTCTACATTCAAAGGGTGGTAGAAGTTTGGAAATCTCTTCTGCAAATGGCAATTGATCCTAGGTCAATTGTTAATTTTAAATTGGAGATTGATAGATTTATGGTAACCAAAGGTATGAAGCGATATGGGGCAAAAGTAGGTATATGGAGTGAGGTCATGGATCAGCCATGATCTCATTGAATGGTGAAACAGGCTCGAGGAACTAAATGGCCTACTCCTGTTCGTATGTAAATCAGGAAATCAAGATCACATTTAAGCTTTCGGGATTCTAAAGATAACGGAATTAAATAAACTGACATAAATGCAAACATGGGAGGGAAAGGGGAAGGGGGGTGGGAGGGAAGGGGGGGGGGGGAAGAGGGGAGGGATGGAAAGGGGGAGATGGGGGAGGGAAGAGGGAAGCAAGGGGAGGTGGGAGGGAGTAGACGCGGTGGGGGGGGGGGGGGCGGGGGGAAGAGAAGGGGACATAACATAACAGGAGTAGGCCATCTAGCCCCTCGAGCCTGCTCCGCCATTCAACAAGATCATGGCTGATCTGGTCATGGACTCAGCTCCACTTACCCGCCCACTCCCCGTAACCCTTAATTCCCTTATTGGTTAAAAATCTATCTATCCGTGACTTGAATACATTCAATGAGCTAGCCTCAACTGCTTCCTTGGGCAGAGAGTTCCACAGATTCACAACCCTCTGGGAGAAGAAATTCCTTCTCAACTCTGTTTTAAATTGGCTCCCCTGTATTTTGAGGCTGTGCCCCCTAGTTCTAGTCTCCCCGACCAGTGGAAACAACCTCTCTGCCTCTATCTTGTCTATCCCTTTCATTATTTTAAATGTTTGTATAAGATCACCCCTCATCCTTCTGAACTCCAACGAGTAAAGACCCAGTCTACTCAATCTATCATCATAAGATAACCCCCTCATCTCCGGAATCAGCCTAGTGAATCGTCTCTGTACCCCCACCAAAGCTTGTATATCCTTCCTTAAGTAAGGTGACCAAAACTGCATGCAGTATTCCAGGTGCGGCCTCACCAATACCCTATAGAGTTGCAGCAGGACCTCCCTGCTTTTGTTCTCCATCCCTCTCGCAATGAAGGCCAACATTCCATTCGCCTTCCTGATTACCTGCTGCACCTGCAAACTAACTTTTTGGGATTCATGCACAAGGACCCCCAGGTCCTCTGCACCGCAGCATGTTGTAATTTCTCCCCATTCAAATAATATTCCCTTTTACTGTTTTTTTTTCCCCCCAAGGTGGATGACCTCACATTTTCCGACATTGTATTCCATCTGCCAAACCTTAGATCATTCGCTTAACCTATCTAAATCTCTTTGCAGCCTCTCTGTATCCTCTACACAATCCGCTTTCTCACTAATCTTTGTCTCATCTGCAAATTTTGTTACACTACACTCTGTCTCCTCTTCCAGGTCATCTATGCATATAGTAAACAATTGTGGTCTTAGCACCGATCCCTGTGGCACACCACTAACCACCGATTTCCAACCGGAAAAGGACCCATTTATCCCGACTCTCTGCTTTCTGTTAGCTAGCCAATTCTCAATCCATGCTAATACATTTCCTCTGACTCCGCGTACCTTTATCTTCTGCAGTAACCTTTTGTGTGGCACTTTATCGAATGCCTTTTGGAAATCTAAATACACCACATCCATCGGTATACCTCTATCCACTATGCTCGTTATATCCTCAAAGAATTCCAGTAAATTAGTTAAACATGATTTCCCCTTCATGAATCCATGTTGCGTCTGCTTGATTGCACTATTCCTATCTAGATGTCCCGCTATTTCTTCCTTAATGATAGCTTCAAGCATTTTCCCCACTACAGATGTTAAACTAACCAGCCTATAGTTATCTGCCCCCTTTTTTTTTTTATAAACAGAGGCGTTACATTAGCTGCTTTCCAATCCACTGGTACCTCCCCAGAGTCCAGAGAATTTTGGTAGATTATAACGAATGCATCTGCTAGAACTTCCACCATCTCTTAATACCCTGGGATGCATTTCATCAGGACCAGGGGACTTGTCTACCTTGAGTCCCATTAGCCTGTCCAGCACTACCCCCCCTAGTGATAGTGATTATCTCAAGGTCCTCCCTTCCCACATTCCCATGACCAGCAATTTTTGGCATGGTTTTTGTGTCTTCCACTGTGAAGACCGAAGCAAAATAATTGTTTAAGGTCTCAGCCATTTCCATATTTCTCATTATTAAATCTCCCTTCTCATCTTCTAAGGGACCAACATTTACTTTAGTCACTCTTTTCTGTTTTATATATCGGTAAAAGCTTTTACTATCTGTTTTTATGTTTTGCGCAAGTTTACTTTCGTAATCTATCTTTCCTTTCTTTATTGCTTTCTTAGTCATTCTTTGCTGTCGTTTAAAATTTTCCCAATCTGCTAGTTTCCCACTAACCTTGGCCACCTTATACGCATGGGTTTTTAATTTGATACTCTTTTATTTCCTTGGTTATCCACGGCTGGTTATCCCTTCTCTTTCACTGGAATATATTTTTGTTGAGCACTATGAAAGAGCTCCTTAAAAATCCTCCACTGTTCCTCAATTGTGCCACCGTTTAGTCTGTGTTTCCAGTCTACTTTAGCCAACTCTGCCCTCATCCCACTGTAGTCCCCTTTGTTTAAGCATAGTACGCTCATTTGAGACACTACTTCCTCACCCTCAATCTGTATTACAAATTCAACCATACTGTGATCACTCATTCCGAGAGGATCTTTTACTTGGAGATCATTTATTATTCCTGTCTCATTACACAGGACCAGATCTAAGATAGCTTGCTCCCTTGTAGGTTCTGTAACATACTGTTCTGAGAAACAATCCTGTATGCATTCTGTGAATTCCTCCTCAAGGCTACCCCGTGCGATTTGATTTGACCAATCGATATGTAGGTTAAAATCCCCCATGATTACTGCCGTTCCTTTTTCACATGTCTCTATTATTCCCTTGATTATTGCCCGCCCCACCGTGAAGTAATTATTTGGGGGCCTATAAACTACGTCCACCAGTGACTTTTTCCCCTTACTATCTCTAATCTCCACCCACAATGATTCAACATTTTGTTCATTAGAGCCAATATCGTCTCTCACAATTGCCCTGATATCATCCTTTATTAACAAAGCTACCTCACCTCCTTTCCCTTCTTGTCTATCTTTCCGAATCGTCAGATACCCCTGTATGTTTAATTCCCAGTCTTGGCCCCCCCTGCAACCACGTTTCTGTAATGGCCACCAAATCATACCCATTTGTAATGATTTGTGCCGTCAACTAATTTATTTTATTTCGAATGCTGCGTGCGTTTAGGTAGAGTGTTTTAATACTAGTTTTTAAACCATGATTTTTAGTTTTGAGCCCTCCTGCAGCCCCGTTATATTCATACATATTGTCCCTTCCCATCACCTTGTGGTTTACACTTACCCCAGTGCTACTCTGCTCTGTTGCCTCCTTTCTTGGGGTCCTGTTCATCTGAGCTCTCACCCACTAACTAGCTCAGAGCCCTCTCCTGGGTTCCGAATACTCCTTGCATTGAGGCACCGAGCTTTCATGCTTGCCTTTTTATTACACTTTGACCATTTAGAATTTTGCTGTACAGTGGTCCTTTTTGTTTTTTGCCTTGGGTTTCTCTGCCCTCCACTTTTACTCATCTCCTTTCTTCTTTTGCTTTTGTCTCCATTTTGTTTCCCTCTGTCTCCCTGCATTGGTTCCCATCCCCCTGCCATATTAGTTTAACTCCTCCCCAACAGCACTAACAAACACTCCCCAGAGGACATTGGTTCCAGTCCTGCCCAGGTGTAGACCGTCCGGTTTGTATTGGTCCCACCTCCCCCAGAACCGGTTCCAATGCCCCAGGAATTTGAATCCCTCCCTGCTGCACCACTGCTCAAGCCACGTATTCATCTGAGCTATCCTGCGATTCCTACTCTGACTAGCTCGTGGCACTGGTAGCAATCCTGAGATTACTACTTTTGAGGTCCTACGTTTTAATTTAGCTCCTAGCTCCTTAAATTCATCTCATAGGACCTCATCCCTTTTTTTACCTATATCGTTGGTACCAATGTGCACCACGACAACTGGCTGTTCACCCTCCCTTTTCAGAATGTTCTGCACCCGCTCCGAGACATCCTTGACCCTTGCACCAGGGAGGCAACATACCATCCTGGAGTCTCGGTTGCGGCCGCAGAAACGCCTATCTATTCCCCTTACCATTGAATCCCCTATTACTATCGCTCTCCCACTCTTTTTCCTGCCCTCCTGTGCAGCAGAGCCAGCCACGGTGCCATGAACTTGGCTGCTGCTGCCCTCCCCTGATGAGTCATCCCCCTCAACAGTACCCAAAGCGGTGTATCTGTTTTGCAGGGGGATGACCGCAGGGGACCCCTGCACTACCTTCCTTCCACTGCTCTTCCTGTTGGTCACCCATTCCCTAGCTGGCTGTGGACCCTTCACCTGTGGTAAGACCAACTTGCTACACATGCTACTCACATCATTCTCAGCATCATGGATGCTTCAGAGTAAATCCACCCTCAGCTCCAATTCCGCAACGCGGTCTGTCAGGAGCTGGAGGCGGATACACTTTCCGGACACGTAGTTGTCCGGGACACCGGAAATGTCCCTGAGTTTCCACATGGTACAGGAGGAGCATATCACATGACTGAGCTCTCCTGCCATGACTTAACCCTTAGATACACTTAAATTGGCAACAACAATGCTAACGTTTACTTACTGTTATAGAAGAGAAAAAAAAACTACTCACCGATCACCAGCCAATCACTTACCCCTTGGCTGTGACGTCAACTTTCTATTTCTTTCTACTTTTTTTTTGCCTTCTCCCTGTAGCTGCACAATCTGGGCCTTTATAGGCTTCTCACCGAACTCTTTGTCTCGCTGCCTTTTGTAGGCCTCAATGCACCCTGGACTGTTGCCGCCTCCTCCTCGACGCTGCCCGAACTCGCCGCGGAGTGGGGGGGGGGGGAAGGGAGGGGACGCGGAGTGGGGGGGGGGGGGGGAGGGAGGGGACGCGGAGTGGGGGGGGGGGGGAGGGAGGGGACGCGGAGTGGGGGGGGGGGGGAGGGAGGGGACGCGGAGTGGGGGGGGGGGGAGGGAGGGGACGCGGAGTGGGGGGGGGGGGGAGGGAGGGGACGCGGAGTGGGGGGGGGGGGAGGGAGGGGACGCGGAGTGGGGGGGGGGGGGGAAGGGAGGGGACGCGGAGTGGGGGGGAAGGGAGGGGACGCGGAGTGGGGGGAAGGGAGGGGACGCGGAGGGGGGGAAGGGAGGGGACGCGGAGGGGGGGAAGGGAGGGGACGCGGAGGGGGGGAAGGGAGGGGACGCGGAGGGGGGGGAAGGGAGGGGACGCGGAGGGGGGGGAAGGGAGGGGACGCGGAGGGGGGGAAGGGAGGGGACGCGGAGGGGGGGGAAGGGAGGGGACGCGGAGGGGGGGAAGGGAGGGGACGCGGAGGGGGGGGAAGGGAGGGACGCGGAGGGGGGGGAAGGGAGGGGACGCGGAGGGGGGAAGGGAGGGGACGCGGAGGGGGGGGAAGGGAGGGACGCGGAGGGGGGGAAGGGAGGGGACGCGGAGGGGGGGAAGGGAGGGGACGCGGAGGGGGGGGAAGGAGGGGACGCGGAGGGGGGGGAAGGGAGGGGACGCGGAGGGGGGGGGAAGGGAGGGGACGCGGAGGGGGGGGAAGGGAGGGGACGCGGAGGGGGGGGAAGGGAGGGGACGCGGAGGGGGGGGAAGGGAGGGGACGCGGAGGGGGGGAAGGGAGGGGACGCGGAGGGGGGGGAAGGGAGGGGACGCGGAGGGGGGGAAGGGGAGCGGGAGGGGGGGAAGGGAGGGGACGCGGAGGGGGGGAAGGGAGGGACGCGGAGGGGGGGAAGGGAGGACAGGAGGGGGGGGGAAGGGAGGGG